>NC_057737.1:27891209-27909139 GCF_004010195.1 Chiloscyllium plagiosum | reverse complement strand
CACCTTAACCTCCTTCCACTTATCGCATTTCCAATGCCCCTCCCCCAAGTCCCTCCTCCCTACCTTTTATCTTAGCCTGCTGGACACACTTTCCTCATTCCTGAAGAAGTCTCATGCCCGAAACATCGATTCACCTGTTCCTTGGATGCTGCCTGACCTGCTGCGCTTTTCCAGCAACACATGACTAAGCTGAAGGCCAAGGGCTCAGAGGGTAAAATGGTGAGATGAAGACTTAAATAAAAGAGTGTGGTAGGAATTTGGAGATGGTTGTAATGATGCAAAAAAGGTACATAGAGTCATAGAATCTTAGAGATGTACAGCACGGAAACAGATCCTTTGGTCCAACTCGTCCATGGTGACCAGATATCTTAACCTAATTAGTCCGATTTGCCAGCGAAAGCTTCAGGGGTCACTCATATTGACAGGCTGGGCTTATGACTCACTCGATGACCAGTGTATGACCAGTGTTGCTTTCCACTGAATTACAAATGTGCAATGGAAGTGAAAAATGGTTAGCATAAGCACCCAGAGTGGGCAGAGTAAATGATTTTATTGCTGAGGACACAGGCTGTATTTGGAAGTGAAGTGAGGCCCTTCAAGGGACAATTGCACCAATCAAACAATTATGTAATGCACGTTTAAATTACCTACAATCATAGAATTCTGCATATGTAACACATGAGTAGCTATGTCACAAGCAATCTTGATCACATCTAGGTCATTGAAGATTTACAGTGGTAATCTCTATGAAGCAGAAATCATCACAGGAGACCGTAAATGTGTCACCTGTAGGCCACAACTAACAAAGACAACCCGAACACTCAGAGGCTGCACGAGAGCATGGAGCTCATTTCCTCTTATTTGAATTGTAAGTATTTAAGTACATGTTCTCATGTGCAATGTTGGCTTTCTAGGGTGATGCAGTGTTTGGGTGAGGGTGTCAAGGTATCAGAAATCTTACTATATTCAAATGACATTGCTTGTGATGCACACATCACAATAAAGGTCCACTCTCTCAAAGGTCCATGTGGAGGCTTTCCTCACTGTCAGAGACCTCCACTATCCACTGTATCGAGAGCTATACTAAACTGTAATTTGTGTGTGAGTTGCGTGCTCACTGTTCACATTACTAAGAATCTGTTCTGTTTATGATACCTCCCACATAGGATCATTACAACCATGACCAATGGATGCATCTAGAGTGCAGTGCAACTAAGGTAGAGAGAAACAGAGCAAGAAGAAATGCATCAGCAAGCGCAGGACAAGCAGAAACCACCAGCAATTCACATGAAGAAATCATGGCTGAAAGTCCTTTCAGGATGTGAATGACATCCTAGAGGCTCAGAGACTATCATACACGATACATTTCTTCCAGAAATGCAAGGCGCATTGTCACTTTAAAGTGAGGATGTCCCTTAGCACTGTTATTGAACCATACCGACTGCTGGAGTAGGACCTGAAGGGTCCTATTCTGGTGACTGTCAATGTGACAGTTCTATTAAACTTGTATGGATCTGGCTCCTTCCAAGGATCCACTGTGGAACTGTATGGGAATCTCTTAATGTCCAATGCTGCAGCGTAGTGGATTCTCGTGGCTGGTTCACACATGACCGTGTGAAAGCAGCACCATGGAGATGTGCTAGGACATCATCAGGTGAGCAGTGGAAAATTGTTTGATGTTATGCATTTGAACACCAGAGAGAAAGCCCTTCATGAAACTTCCTGAAACTGACACTTAGTTGATTTATGGTAAAATCAAGTCCATAGTCTCCATTACTGAGACTAACTTTCCTAGTTTGAATTGAATTAGTTATCAGCTGCTGTGCTAGAATTTGAACCCACCTCTAGCGTGAGCCAGCGGATCATGAATTATTAATCCACTAACACTACCACTTGGCCATCATCTTATCACTTAACCAGAAATACCAGAATCAGTACTTACAACTAGTTCAACTGCTTTGCCATCTATAGTGTGCATTTTGTCTCCAGCAGGGGATTTGTACCTGACATGACAATGATTATGTTAGCTCACATATTTTTAAGAACTAGATGTGAATAACGTAGTACTGAATGATTCAACCAACATTTGTTACAGCTCTTGATATTTACAAACATTACAGTCACAGGCACTTCAGTACATATGCTTAAATTCAATAACTATCTTGAGAGGCCTTTCTATGTGAAGGACATTGGAATGTAATTTCTACAAGTTGGGAGATATGGATGGACATTTTTGGCAATACCAGATTCCATGGTCTCTGACAGAGTCAGTCTCCCAAAGCAAAGCCATGTCCTCCACAGGATGTTCATGAGTTCTGATTTTCTCTCCATGGATGCTGCCTGACCTCCTGAATAGATTCAGTATGTTGTTTTACTTTTGGATTTCCAGCGAGTTGTTTTTGTGACTATCAGATAAGTGGGGTTCGAGCAGCAAGTGCATATGTGGCTACTTCCGTCAGAACTAATGGAAGTCACAAATTCCAATTCTCACACTCAAAAATCAACACCAACCATTTCCTTTTTAGCCCTAAAGATTGTACGAGAAATTTTATGATGAGAAATTTTGCTGTCCCAACTCGACTCTTTTGGGTAACTACACTATAATTGGCACTTCTGAAGAAGGGTCACTGGACCCGAAACGTTACCTCTGCTTTCTCTCCACAGATGCTGCCAGACATGCTGAGTTTGTCCAGCAATTTTGTTTCAGATATCCAGCATCCACAGTTCTTTGTTTTATTACACTATGATCATGCTGGCTCTAATGTGACATTTCCAATCAGATCAACAAACGTATTTTAACAGCCACATTAGCCGCATTTCCTATTTCCAGTTCCTAGATCTTCTGACTCCTACACAGCCATCCTGCCAATTCCCTCATGCCTGATCACAACATTGTCAGCCCATTCCCCTTCTCCTTCATGCTTCCCATCCTTCGTGTGTTCATCACAACTTTCTGACCATGACCTTCACCATCTTCTTCACCTGCCCATGTTGCAGCACCCCACTTGATATCTCCCCATCCTTATCTCCCAACTTATAGAAATTGCACCCCAACTTCCTACACACGTAAAAGCCTCTCAAGATAGTTATTGAACTTAAGAATATGCATTGAAGCCAGTCAGATGTATTAGACATTTGAGGAAAGACAGAGAGTGTAGCAGAATCAGTAGGAAATGAGTGACATAGTCTGGAATACAGTGTAGTTTTGTGATCTTACAATCTACAATTTGACTGTGCTTTCAGGAATACTGCTGCCTGGATGGATAGAGGGTGGTTTATCACTCTATCCGTCCATACATTGTGACTTGGAAACAGGGAACAAGGATGTATAAACAGTTATATCTGACTTAAACATTTTCAAAGTTGTTCATTTTGCCAACCATAAATTTGACATGTGTATTTTGAATGCATGTTCGTTGGTGTTGCAATAAACCAAAAGCAACATTTTATCCAGCTTTCAAGTAACTATGTACAGCTTTATCTCAGAGGGCAGAGAGAGCGACATGTACATGAAATCTCAACATTTCTACAGGCAAGCAACATTTTAATTCCCACTTGAAGGCTGAACTATCTCATTTAAATGCAGTCCGTGTAATGCTCAAGCTTACTTCTGGATCACTTGGAAAATGGAATGATTTGCAAATGTCAGGCTCTGGTTAGCAATTCTAATGACCAAAGAGGTAATTACTGCATTTCATGTTCAGGCATGTTATACTGCATCAAAGCTGACACAAATGCCCAGTTTTATAATGTACGACTGTGAAATAACGTCTGAAATGATATGGAAATTGATGTGCAAGAGATTAATGGCTGTTCTAGTATGAAAGATGGCTCATTTCTGTCAGTCTATTATTTAAAAATGCCTGCTTAATTGCATCCTTCCTTGAGGGAGAACTGAACTATATTATCACTTGCAACCAATAATCATGTCCACCAGCAGACAACAGAATATTAACAAAATAGAATAAGTTCATAAATATGTCCTGAGAGGAAATTTTAGATGGTTGTTGCATTTCACCCTGAATAAAATTCCTGCTTGCTGCTCCAAACCTGTATTTGCAAAGGGAGCAATATTTTAACAGGTTTTGATTTCCTGAGGTTCACTACAATCTAAAGGACACTATATTAAATAATATTTACATATTTAGTTAGAAGCATGAGCAGCCATTTGCCAAAATATCATGGGATTTCAACTCAATTTCATATATTTCATGGTAATTCCCTTAATATTGCTTACTAATCTTCTAAACTATTTTCAATTTTTCTGCTAGAGGTTTGAACAAGTTCTTATACACCCAGTGGCTTGAATTCAGCAAGAACATCAGTGACTTCAAGAACACAAGATGCTGGTGGTATAAGTTGTTCACCGACTCATTTTTAATCATTGCACCCTAATATGTTAAATATAATTCATGAGGAGTGAGCAATTCTGTCCACCATAGTTGTACTGTAGCTACAGAATGCACTATCTGCAGGACACAATACAGAAACTTAGACTCCCTACAATGCAGATCGACGCCATCATGTCTGCACTGAGACTTCAGACAGCATTCCATCCACACCCACCCTATCCCTGTAACCTCACATTTACCACGGCTAAACCACCTAACCTGCACATCTTTGGACTGTGAGAGGAAAACAGAGCAGGTGGAAGAAACCCATGCAGACACAGGGAGAATGTGCAAACTCTACACAGTCACCCAAGACTGGAATCGAACCCTGGTCCCTGGTGCTATGAGGCAGCAGTGCTAACCACTGAGCTGCCACAACTTCAGCAAAGCCTCCCAAAACTATATCAGTGCTACTTAGAGAGACAAGGACTGCAGGTAGAACCACCATCACCTCCAATTTATCTCTGAGTCTTGCGCACCATCCTATTTTCATTAAAGCACCATTCCTTCCCCGTTTGAGTCCTGTAAAGGAAGCAGACTTCAGGGGTAGACTGGAAATGGGAGGGTACTCTAGGCAGGCCTAAAGGCCCTCACTGTCTGCTGGTCTGCAGGAATGTCCATTTGCTGCCATGTGAAGGTTGCTGGAGCCATTCACTTAACTTAGATTTGACAAAGGTGGAGACCGGGCACCTCCCACTTGAAGTGCCCTATCTATTAATTTCCATTCTCTGAAGCTTCCTGCTTCTTTCAAGACAGATTGGCCCTCAGTCTGCCCACATTTCTGAATTGAATGGTGGAATCTGTCATAGAATCAATGGTGGAGGCAACCATGTTGAAAGCCCAAGGTTTGTCTGTTTTTACAAAACACAGGTTTGGCTCAGGTAACAGTCTGAATATGTTTCATGCACGTGGTGGGAAAATTTAGCCTGAAGAGAATACAGTTAGACACCAAATTTCTCTCTGACACAGAATCAATCCTAATGTTTAAATATGGGAAGGTTTTGGGAACGTGGGTAACTAGAGAAGTGGGAAATTCACGCTGCCCTCCAGAGGCCTGGGAAATCAATGGGAACTCATGTAGCCAGGAACTGGCACAGTGACACAAATGAGAAAAAGCAATCTGAGTGAACAAACATTATGTGATAAACTAGAGAATGACTCAAATTGCCACAGTGGAGTTTTATAACAGCTTCATTCTATATTATATCAGTCCACACCATTTGCTCTGTGTTACAAGATAAGATACCGTGAACTATTAGACATGAAGTTCTGTGAAGTGAGTCATGCAGAAGACAGAAAGGTACAGCAGACTACACAATGCGTGACACCAGAGATCATTATGAACTCAGAGGAGCAGCAGCAAAGACAGTTCTGCTTTCTGAAGACAGAATAATGCAAGGATATATCTCTGGGTGTTTGAGCACCAAGGGCTACTGATTTTGACAGTGATTTTCAACTCAATGTATCCTTGGGACAAAAGAAGAAATCTTGCCAAGAAATGTTACATTTAACAAATTATAATGTCATATATTATTCACCAGTGGGTAATTACACTGTAGTGTGTGATTTATTTTTCATCATTTCAGGATGTACATCTCATTGAATTATATTAACTACAGCAAAAATCTGTTAAGTTATGCTAAGGTGCATAACTGAAGTGTCATACAATTATAATCTTACACACAAAACATCTCAATAGGAAAAAGAAAGAAAATAAAATAGCATCAAAGACAGTCAGCAATATATTTGACAGTTCAGTTGCTTGTGAATAAAACAGAATTCTTAAATTTTGTCATCCTTACATTTCCAACTTGCCTTTTCTGTGAGGATTGTACCATGTCAACCAGTTAACAGACTTGATTGTTAAAAGTTACTGTTCCTTTGGTAAGAAATAAGACCTTTGATAATAAAGATAAGTGAACTGTGGTCAGAGCTACAATGTGAAAACAACTTGGCAACTTGGCAGGCTGTCTGAATAAAGGCGACATATCCATTTGCATTTAGTTGGCCCCCAGTCTGCTAACTAAACTGCTGTATAAGCTTTATATACATAGGTACATTCTGCAAAGCTGTAAACATAATAAATAAAACATCAACTGTGTAAAGATTTAATAAACCTTAAACGCTACCTCTTAATGAATGTGTTGGGATTACTGACAGCATTATAACCTGGCCAGGAAGCAGCCATCTATCTGTTGGTTGGATTATACTTTAGTCTACAGTTTGGACTTGTTCTCTACAAAGTGGTAACATTGCAAAGTGCATTCAGTCATCCATCCAGCAACTGACTACAAGCTGTGATCAATTCACTGTGATCAATTTGCCTTGGGATCTTTACATCAACATTGACAAATCCTACCATCAATATAAGATGAGGGAAATGCAGCAAACCAGAGGGGACGGGATTGTTTCCTACGGCCACTGATGACTAAAGAAACAACTTGTGAGAGGTAGGCTCTGCTACAAACTGTGCACCTGAAGGAGCTTTCAATAACAACAAGTAGACATCAAGGACAGTCTAATTGAACTTTGCCTGTGAAAGACAGAAACATTCAGGCATAATTATCATCTAAATTATCCAGTGGGAAACACAAGATCAGATCAACTGCCTGCATTATATCACTGCCCATTTTACTTTCCTTTCCATTGACTTCACTTAAAAGTAAATGAAGTGTGAAACAGGCAGCTAATCAATCCCACTGTACTGGCCCAAGAATGGATGTCAGCTCAACCAGTGGTGGGGAATTGTCTAGAAACAATAATTCAAGAAAAAAATTTATAATCACTTGGGTGCTAAATAAGGAAAACTATTATTCATTTGTTAAGGCCAAGCCACATGTAAATAACTTAATTGAATTTTTTTGACGAGATATCAGAGAGAGTTGATGAGGGTAATGCTACTGATCTCATGTAAATGGTCTTCCAAAGGTGTTTGATGCAACGCTACACAATAGATCTCTGAACAAAATAGAGAAGCCATGCTGACAGAGAATGTAACATGTACAGCTAAAAGAATGGGTAGGAATAGGAGTGGGTTCACAAACTGAATGTGCTGAACTCAACATTGAGTCCAGAAGATTATAAAGTGCCTAGTCTGAAGATGAGATGTCGTTCCTCCAGTTTGCTCTGATGGATCTAGACAGAGAAAATAGGGATATTCCCATAAGTGAACTGATTGAGAACCAAATGGTAGACATTAAAGATAATTAGCAAAGGAAGCAATGACAACATAAGAAAAAGCTTATTCATACAATAACCGCTCAGAATTTGGAATTCACTATCAGAGAGTGCAATGAAGGTAGGTTCAATCTAGCCATTTGAGAGAGAATTGGATCATTATCTGAAAAGAAAGAATGTGCGGAGTTTTGCAGAGAAGGCAGAGGAGTGGCACAAGTTGAATTGCTTCTGCAGAGAGTCACCATAGACATGAGAGCTGAATGGCCTTCTGTAATGTAGCCACGCAATGATTGTTATAATAATGTGATGAAGGATAGTTTACATTAAGAACAAAAGCAGTGGTGTGCAACAGAGCTAACTGAATTCATCTCATCCCTCAATTGCCTAAAGGTGTCAGTGTATCATGCAGCCTTTTTAAGATTGTTTCCAGCACAACATCCTTTAAAGTGCACTTACTACAGTGCTAAATCATAACAATCCATTAAGTAACATCATCCACTGGGAACACAAATAAATATATCATTGTGACTCGTTCTTGATAATGATTTGCACCTTCCGATGAATACAAAACACGCCCTTAGCACTATAAGGATTTTTTCAGATTAGATCCAGAACACTCATTCAAAGCACGCATTGTTTTTAGTTGGTAAGATATCAATAATCAAACTGCTGCCTTTATTCAGTCCATCCCATTCATGTATATGTAGAACCTGGTCATTTATGTTATTATGACATTGGAAAAAATTTTGGATCAAAACTGATGAAACTTTGAAAAGCTAGCCAAAGAGGAGCAAATTCTGAGCGATATTGCGAAGTGATTTAAACTTTGTCAAGAAAAAATATAATCATACTGCACAGAGGAGATGGTTTTAAGAGCTGGGTTTTGGCTGTGTCGCAATGGGAAGCATTCAGAGGCTATGCATTTCTCTGATGAATAATCTCCCCAGGCCATACCTGTGCACTTTTCAGGGGCAGTCTGACGTATAATCCAACCCCACCACATTTTTAGCACTGTTTTATTTTCTTTCAGAAGACGCAGAAACACAGAGACGTGAAAACAAATGTGTGGGAATAAATGTGTTTGCCTCTCTATGTGAGTACTTTCTGAAATTAAATGATTAAATATGGAATGGCTTCATAAAATATATGTGTAATAGCTAAATAAAACATAAGTGTAAAAGCACTTTTGTGAGGAGCTAATTAAAAGAAATATTCATTTGCACAACATCACCAAAGACTAAAATTTCAGAAAACATTACCCATGGCAAAGATTAATGCATGCATAATTCAGCGTTGTGATTTGTAACACAGGAAACTGATATGCAACAAAGATCTAACATGAATACAATAATAAATGTTCCATTAACAAGCAAATGATTGATCCAGTGAAAGGAAAAGTTACACTTGAAACTTTACCTCATACTCAATGTAGACGGTTCCCTTTCCAGCTGAAGCGCTAACATTATTTCTTCCAAGTAAACCTGTTGGACTATAACCTGGTGTTGTGTGAGTTTTAACTTTGTCCACCCCTGTCGAACACCAGCACCTCCACATCAGCACTTCGGAAGGTCAGTGTGAACTCGATGGGTCGATTGGCTTGCTTCCACACTGTAGGGATTCTATGATTCTATGAACCAAAGGTTTCCTTTTCATTGCTAACACAGCCAGCATTTATTGTTAACTATTCATGAGAAGGTGGTGATGAGTTCCCAGGTAATCTGATCTTGTTCAACTGCACATCATTCCTCAGGACAACAGCTAACTTTGGGAATGTTTTTTGTATTTTAAATAAATGCATTAAATAAAGTATTAATTCTAAAATGTTGGCCATTGCTTGTCCACCAACATTTCTTTTCATGAAGTTTTCCAATACATTTTCAATGTAGTTTATTTAGATTTAAGACCCTACTTTTGGACTGAACTAAATCACTTTCAAACTCAAGATAAAATTCTAACCTATTTTGGACATGTTTCCTTTGCTATGAGGTTATTAATAAACACTTCCTCATTGTGCAATACTGTACTAAAACAACCCTCAGTTGGTTTCCCTACTGAAGATCATAAAAACCATAATACTATAAGAAAAAGGAGCAGAAATTAGGCCATTCAGCCCATCAAGGCAAAAGTGAGCACTGCAGATGCTGGAAACCAGAGTGGTGCTGGAAAAGCACAGCAGGTCAGGCAGCATCCGAGAAGCAGAAAAATCGATGTTTCGGGCAAAAGCCCTTCATCAGGAATCAAGTTGATTTTCCTGCTCCTTGGATGCTGTCTGACCTGTTGTGCTTTTCCAGCACCATTCTGATCTACATTCAGCCCATCGAGTCTGCTCCACCATTCAATCATGGCTGATAAGTTTAGAAACTCCATTCTCTTGTTTTCTCCCTGTAACCTTTGATGCCCTTGATAATCAAGAACCAATCTATCTCAGTCTTAAATATAATCAATGACTTGATTTACACAGCCTTCTGTGACAGTGAATTCCATAGATTCACCGCTCTCTGGCTGAAGAAGTTTCTCCTTATCTCCATTCTAAAAGGTCTTCCTGTTGTTCTTAGGCTGTGCCCTCAGGTCCTAGTCTCTTCTACAAATGGAAACATCTTCCCAACATCCAGTCTTTCCAGGCCATTCAGTGTTCTGTAAGATCCCCCTGCACCCTTCTAAACTCCATCAAGTATAGTCCCAGAGTCCTCAAATGTTCCTCGTATGTTAAGCTTTTCATTCCTGGGAACTTCCACTGAACACGCTCCAGGGCCAGTACGTCCTTCCTGAGATGTGGGGTCCAAAACTGCACACAATACTACAAATGTGGTCTGACCAGAGCTTTATTGAGCCTCAGAAGTACATCCCTGCTTTTATGTTCAAGTCCTCTCAAAATAAATGCCATCATTGCATTTGCTTTCCTCACTACTGACTCAACCGGCAAGTTTACCTTAAGAGAATCCTGGACTAGAACTCCCAAGTCTCTTTGCATTTCAGACTTCTAAATTGTCATTTGACGAACAGCTTCCACAGTTAGAGGTAGGTAACCTAAATAAATAATATATTTATTCACTTCCACCATGGGCCAACAGGCTGAGGAGTGGCAGAAAGAGTTTAATTCAGATAAATGTGAGACATTGCATTTTGGTAAGACATACAAGGACAAGACTTATACAGTTAATGGTATGGCACTGGCTAGTGCAGTCAACCAGAGAGAGACCTAGGGGTTCAGATATATTGTTCTTTAAAAGTTGCGTCACAGGTAGACAAGGTAGTTAAGAAGGTATTTAGCATGCTTGCCTTCATTGTTCAAACCACTGAGCATAGGAGTTAGGACATCATTTTGAGATGGACAGGATCTTGGTGAGGCCACTTTTGGAGTGCTATATGTAGTTCTCATTGCCCTGCTATAGGAAGAATATTATTAAATTGGAGAGGGTTCAGAAGAGATTTGCAAGGATGTTGCCAGGATTGGAGGGTTTGAGTTATATGGAGAGGGTGAATTGGCCGGGGCTTTTTGACTGGACCATAGGAGATTGAAGGGTGACCTTATCGTGGTTTATAAAATCATGAGGGCCATGGATAAAGTGAATAGTAAAGGTACTTTTCCCTTGGGTGGTGGAATTCAAAACTAAGCGAGAGGAGAAAGGTTTTAAAAAGAGCTGTTGGGCAAAGTTTTCATGCAAAGGCTAAAACTGTATGTGGAATGAACTGCTAGAGGAAGTTGCAGATGGAAGTACAGTTTCAATATTTACAAGACATTTTCACAGTTTCATGAATAGGAAAGCTTGAGAGGGATATGGGGCGAGTGTAGTTTGGGAAATTTGTTAGCAGGGATAAATTTGGACCCAGGGGTGTGTTTCTATGCTGTATGAGTCCATGACTCTATGCACAATCAAGGTGACAACAGCTCCCCAATTGCCATGTGACTTGGCTTCTGTTCAGATTGCCGATTGCTTGTATCCTTCCGTGGATTAAGGTTTGGTTAACACAGAAGATAGAGAGTTAGGGTTAATGCATAGAAAGACAGTGCTATTAATATAGCACAAGGACCAGTCCCAAGGTCTCAATTATTTATGATCTATAGTAATGCTTAGAGGAGGGCCAGAGCATAACGTATCCAAATTTGTTGATACAAATGAAGGTATGTTGTGATTAGGACAAGGATCTGCAAGGGAATATAGATAAGTTGATTGAGTGGGAAAAAATGTGGCAAATGGAGTTTGTAGGTATATAGGAAAGTGTAAGAATCAAAAGGCAGACTGTTATTTAAGCAGAAAGAGATTCCTAAAAAGTGCAATATAAAAGGTTTTGAGTGTTCTTGTGTCTGAAACACAAATAGTTATCATGCAAATGCAGCAAGTAATTAATAAGGCAAATGGAATTTTGGCCTTTATTGTCAAGGGATCAGACTGTAAACAGGGAAGTCTTGTTACAACGGTACAGGGTGTTAATGAGGCTGTGCCTGGAGTATTGTGTACAGTTTGGTCCCTGTAATTAAGAAATGATGAATTGGGATTGGAGGCAATTAAAAAGAGAATCATTAGGCTGCTTCCTCTAATGAAGGGGTTGACTTAACACGAAAGGTTAGACAGGTTTGGCCTTTATTCCTTCGAGACTAGAATTCTGAGAGGGCTTGACAGGGTAGATTTTGATAAACTGCTTCCACTAGTGGGGGAATCTCAAACTAGGGAACCATAGTTACAGAACACAATGCAACTCTCTAAGCGTTGTAAGAAGTAGTGATAAAAGGATGGCCCAAAAGCATCAAGAACACATTTGTAGACAGATCGAGATGAATTGAGAGCCTAAGATGGCATATTGTACAAAAGAAGTCAATCCCTTATCTCTAAGGTGTTGAGAGGAGATTTGCAAAACACATCCAAGATTTGATCTACCCTGCTATGAATCTGCCCCACCTGCTGATGTACAACATTGGCACTTCTGCACATCACAATGGTCTTCCCGAATGCAAGTTTGTATTCTCTCAGTAAACATGATTTTGCTTCTCCATTCTTTATTCATAATACAGTCTTGTCTCTAAACAGCTTATCTATTATTTGCCCAAATTCACAGGTTTCTGCAATTGAGTTAATGATCTTATTGATCACTAGACTCTTTTTCACTTTGATCCTTGATATTGGATATGTACCATTCATACATGGACTTTACTTGGGGCTCAAACATGTCTTCAAAGGTTATAACATTTTTACTGTGTGTTTTTATGATTGATAACTTCTTAATCTCACAAGGAATTAACGGATACAGGGAGAGTGGCATTGAAATGCCCATCAGCCGTGATAGAATGGCGGAATGGACTCGATGGGTCAAATG
Source organism: Chiloscyllium plagiosum (assembly GCF_004010195.1). Lineage (NCBI taxonomy): Eukaryota > Metazoa > Chordata > Chondrichthyes > Orectolobiformes > Hemiscylliidae > Chiloscyllium > Chiloscyllium plagiosum. Next base: position 27,896,258 of record NC_057737.1, on the reverse strand, counting down.
GCTTTACTTCTACTCCTATTTCTTATGGTCTTATGGTTTTTCTTCTGCTCATCAGGGAGGTTTAGGGTGAAAACTATGTTGACCTAGCATCTTCTCAACAGTTAAAGAAATGTAGGAACTTGTAGCATTTCTGGTTTGTTCAATGGATTCATTGCTTTTGTATAATTCTGCCAATGTTAGTGAAAGATTTCCCAGTTCTGTCTCATTTTCCCAGTAACTTGATCAGAGGCAGATAGGGGAAAAGCTGCAGCAATATTTCTTCTTCAGCAGTATTTTAATTCTTCATTTTATTTCCTTTTTGCATTGGCAGCTCAGTCACCACAGATGCACTTTTATTCTATTTTACACTCGCCTCAGTACCTTTTTTGACGCAGTATTTCAAATATACAACACAGCAACGTGTTCAACATGAGGACTTATAGAAGTGAAGCTGAAGATGCCTGCCGACAGAGAGTGGGCCTCAGGGTAAAGGTCAAAAGCCTTTCCGGACTAGGACAGACATTTGTATTTGATTGCTTTTCAGTTCAAAAAGTTGCATCACACTGTGAGATTTCAGTAATAATTAAATAAAATTGTATTACGGGTTCTTGCCGTACATTTAAAACCCTGCACAAGTAAAATGGACTGAATGGCTATCTTCAATACTGAAATATCTGTAAAACTTTTAAAATCATATTTTGTTGTAGAATTCCTTTTACATTTCTGTCCAATCACTTGAATTCTACATATACAAACTTTGTAGGTGACGCCCCAAAATAAAAATATAAAACTGGAGAACATTTGCCTTCGAATTTTATTCTCCCTTTCTCTTTACACTTTTCAGTTTATGGGGCTTTCTCTTGGAGATAAAATGTGTACTTAGATAAAATGTGTCATTTTCTTTCTCTGCCCCGTCTGGTTGTCAAGATGAAGATCAGAAAACAGCAGTGAACAGATTGTGACCTGTCGATCACATGTCAATATTTCTAATGACTGGTATTCACGTAAAATTTGCACTGAAACAGCGCGAGTAGGTTTATCATGATCTTTGACTTTCACTCAAATGTGAAGCATGAACCTTGCTACAAGGGTGAATTTAATGTAGAAATCACTCTTCATGAATATTCCATTAACAAACTGAAGGATGTTTGATGGAAATGCTTAGGAAACATTAAATTTCCTTGCGACAAAACAACATTTTGGATAAACATGTTTTGATATCAGTTCACTATATCCTCTGCTAACGCATTTATAAGACATTTGCATTTTTTATCTCAGATAAAGGGTAATATTACTGGGGTTTAATCATATCACTGTAGATTGTGAATTGTTGTTCCTGTGCAACTTCATCTAAACTGTTCAACTAACAAGTGTTCAACCGGATGGCACAGCAAGAGGATAATTAGGCTTCGTCTCATGATCTGTGCTGCATTACAAAGATAATTTGTGGGGAAAGGGTTGGTGATCGGAGTGGATGAGTTGTTCTCGCAGGGGTATGGCATAGACCCCGTAGTCTCCTTCAGTGTTGTAGGCAAAAGTGAGGACTGCAGATGCTGGAGATCAGAGTCAAGATTAGAGTGGTGCTGGAAAAGCACAGCAGGTCAGGCAGCATCCGAGTAGCAGGAACCTTGGCGTTTCGGGCAAAAGCTCTTCATCAGGAATGACCAATCAGGCATTGTTGATGAAGGGCTTTTGCCCGAAACATCGATTTTCCTGCTTCTCGGATGCTGCCTGACCTGCTGTGCTTCTCTTTCAGTGTTGTGCCTTTCTCCACGCCTTCAGGCTCTATGCTGAAACTTTCTTCTGCTGAAATAAAACAAAGAATCACAATAGTGGAACTCTGAAAGAAAAAAAACAGAAAGAGTAATAGCCAGAGAAACACACTGGGTCTGGCAGCATTTTTGGGGAGGAAATGGAGTTAACATTTCAGTGTTGTTGAACAAAGAGATCTTGGATTGCAGGTTCATTGTTCCTTAAAGGTGAAGTCACAGGTAGATAGGATAGTGAAGAAGGCATTTCTATTCCGTCCTTTACTGGACAGAGCATTGAGTACAGGAGTTGAGAGGCCATGTTGCAGCTGTACAGGACATTGGTTAGGCTACTGTTGGAATATTGCGCGCAATTATGGTCTCCTTTATATCGGAAAGATGTTGTGAAACTTGAAAGGGTTCAGAAAAGATTTATAAGGATGTTGCCAGGCTTGGAGAGTTTGAGCTACAGGGAGAAGCTGAACAGGCTGAGGCTGTTTTCTCTGGAGCTTTGAAGGCTGAGGGGTGACGTTAAGAGGTTTATAAAATAATGAGGGGCATGGATAGGGTAAATAGACAATTGTAAAATAAATTGTACAGAAAATAGTCGCAGAGTCAATATCATCTGAAATTGTGAATTAATAATATAAAAGTCATTGGAAAAAATAGGATGGAGAGGCAGCATTATGTCTGGGTGAAGAAAGGTCATATTTTACTTTTGCTGCCATGTCATCACAACTGAGTTTAATGAGTTTTTTTGAAAATAACAATGCATTTAAATATCAGCTATGTCGGCAACATAGCACTTGGCAGACGCAGGGCAAAATATTGCCAAATATTTCTTTTAGAAAATGATTTTGTCCCTTTAGGGAGCTAAACACAAAAATACAAGTACAATAGCTGCATAATTTCTGTGCAAGGATATTCTAGCTATTTGAAATATGCCTTTCCATGTCAAAAAAAGTATTTCATCCAAACTTGCTTACTAAATGTAGGCAATTTTATTAAGGTGAATTTCTTGGCCTTCTCTATTTGCCCTCAGAAAATGACATGAAAAGTCCTACTCTGAAATGTGTGCAGTCTCTGCAGCAATAATTATGCTGAGTCAGGACTTCTCAGAATTTTGTTCATCAATAACGGAGGGATAACATCATCTGCTTGAGTTCAGGTGAAGTGAAGGAAAAAAATTGATGTTCACGTGGTGTAGTCCCTTTCATCTCTAGTGGTAGAGGTCACAGAGCTGGGAGTTGCTGCTGACAAGAACCTGGCAAATGTGTGCGATGTGTAGACAGCACATGCTGCAGCCACAGTACTGATAGCAAGCATTGATCCTGAACTCAAGTGAATGGATAGCCAAGAATGCTGCAGTGTGGTGGATGTTGGTAGGTTTCGTGAACATGACAGCAGCTGCAGCCATACAGCTGAGTGGTCATAGAATCCCTACAGGGTGGAAGGGGGCCATTTGATCTAACGAGTCAGCACTGACCCTCTGAAGAGCATCTTACCTAGACCCTTCCCCTATCCTATCCCCACATCCCCATATTTCCCATGGATGCTCCACCCAGCCTTCACATCCCTGAACACTTTGGGCAATTTAGCATGGCCAATCCACCAACCCTGCATATTTTTGGACCATGGGACGAAACCAGAGTACCCGGAGGAAACCCACGCAGACATGGGGAGACTCCATACAGAGAGTCGCCCGAGGCTGGAATCAAATCTGGGTCCCTGGCGTTCAGAGACAGCAGTGCTAATCACTGAACCACCGTGCTGCTCCTAGTGGTGAGTATCTATCCCGTGTCATGCAGAAATGGAGATTTACAAATTACAACGTTTTATTTTTAAGGACAGTGTTTGCTGCAACCACAGCCATAACGGGCATCTTTATTGACCGGGCAGTCGCAGTGACGTCACTGCCAGAGATTCTGCATCAAACTTGAGGACTATCCAACACTGATCAATTCAGAACTATCTTAACAACCACAGAAGGAGTACAAGGTGTTATTTTCAAATGCTTCTCTAATATGCCACATCTTACAAGGTGGGTGACCTTATTCTATGAGCTTAATAACATGGCTCAGGATTGTAGTTCTCACAGAATCAAAGAAGGGCTGAGAGCCAAATGCTGAGCTGTTTGCCAAGTGGGTCAATGAGTGGGTCAATGGATGGAGATGATGAGTGAGGGGCTATGGGCACAATGTGGGAGACACAAGGAATTAAGGGCTGCGGGGAGAATGCGGGTAAGTGGAGTTGATATGCCCATCAACCATGATTGAATGGCGGAGTGGACTCGATGGGCCGAATGGCCTTACTTCCGCTCCTATGTCTTATGGTCTTATGGTCTAACAGCACTGTGCATCTGTTTACTGGGGGAGGTTACTCTCTATCCTGTACCCAGCGCTCATTAATTACACTAGCATCACTGGCTCTCTATAGCCTGTAGCAGGCAGGTGATAAAAGATTTTTTAAATGTACACTGATGAACTGCAAAATGACCTCTGCAACTTCAACACAGACTGAGTTTCTAGAAAGTAGTGAATTAAATTATAATGTATAGCATAGCCACACCCAGACTCTTTGAATGGACATGCCTAACCATGTCCATTTGAGAATTGTAATACCTGCTGCTGGGAAAGCTTATTATGGGTGCCTAGACTGTCTCTAGGTTTAAAATGTGACAAAATGAAAGCTGATGAGACCAATTGTCTACAAGTTAACTATGAAAGAGCAGCATCCATTTCCTACAGAATATCAACAGACTTTGAATACAGGACTGAAATAAAACAGAAATACTATTATCAATTTGGGTCAGTTGGCAGGGTAACATTGACAAAATCAATGCTGCAGATAAAGGCTGTGTCAGTTAAAATTATTTTAAGAAGTCTCCCAGCCTATTACTAAAAGTACTGAGTTTGTCAGTGGACTAAATTGGGCATCATAAAACAAACACACTTCTAGATACGACCTGCTGTAGTGATCAGTTGTAAGGAACCTTACAGTTAATCGACATCTGACCTCAGCCATCTTGAAATAACTCCACAGAGGCCAGTATCCCGTAACCAAGTCATCCTTTATTTACATGTGCACAGGACTTGACACTGATCCACCTCCCTCATAGCTAGCCGATAGAGTGAACAGAAATTCTGACACTCCTGTTTATTTTTTTTTATATATTTTTTTTTATTTTAACCCCCACACTACCACCTAAGTGCGGTAGTGTCCTCCTTTTTTTTTTCTGGACACCCGGGCCCTAATGTAATATCCCCCGTTTATATATATATATATATATTTTATTTTAACCCCCACACTACCACCTAAGTGC
>NC_057737.1:27883997-27890807 GCF_004010195.1 Chiloscyllium plagiosum | reverse complement strand
GTGTGTGTGTGCAGGTGTGAGACACAGTGGAAGACACAAAGTGCACCAATCTTTATTCAATTTCACTCCTGTTTATTTTTTTCTTTTTTTTTTTTTTTCTTTTTTCAGTGAAAGACACAAAGTGCACCAATCTTTATTCAATTTCAGGAAGCTTTTTATTTTTTATTTTTTTCTTTTTTTTTTATTTAATCCCCACACTACCCCCTAAGTGCGGTAGTGCTTATTTTATCCCCAGCATCCATGGTGTGTGTGTGTGCAGGTGTGAGACACAGTGGAAGACACAAAGTGCACCAATCTTTATTCAATTTCACTCCTGTTTATATGTGTCAGCCAGGGCTCTCTGATTGGACCGTATTAACAGCCCCAATCAGGGGACTCCTATTCTATGTGGTTCCCCGGCTGACCTTGTTACAATCACTACACATCTGAATAATTTCAATTCTGTTGCCAAAAAGGTATAGGGATATTTAGGATTACATAATTATGTACAGAATATTCAATTTTCCATGTGAAATACCACTTGCCAAACATTGGGCAATTCCCCCAATATGCTGTTATGAAGAAGTGGGTGTACTGTACCTTTAAGAATGTTAAAAGCCAGCATAACTACCTGACACAGCACCAGCTGTTCTGAACAAGATATAATGTAATTTTTTCATCCAGTAGCTAGGGTAGCTGGTTGCCTGGAAATGACAAATTAGGCCAATTAATTTAAATGCTATTCCAAAATATACCAAACTCCAATCAAGTTTGAATTTAGTATATTGACAATCTTAAAAGCCAATGACACAATCCGATGCTTTGGGAGGTATAAGACCAGGGAAAGTTGAACAGTTTGGAGGAGAACTGCCAAGCCATCCACATCTGCAGACTACCAGGAGAATAAGTTTCTTAAGGTACCTTTATTGATCTGTAACCTGTGAAGCAGAAATCCTGAAGAAGAAGAAGAAGAATGGAAGAGAGAGGAAGATATAATGAGAAGATTCAACATCTGGCTGGTTTTGAAAAGTTAAATTTTGGTAAATCTTAGTTGGGGGTTTTATCAGACTAGTATTATAGAATGGAAAGTAAAAGAAAGGTGAGAGGAAGGAGTTGTAAATAGTTGTTAGTTAATTATTCTGTTATACTTTAAGAAATAAAGTTGTTAATTTTTACTTTAAGTAGTTCTTGGCCTCTCGAATTTTCACAGATTACTGCATGAGATAAATCTTTTCTGTGTTGCTGGTTTATATTAAGCAGGAGAGTTTACCCCATGTCATAACAATGCATAGAGCTCTAGATGATAGCTGATGATTATCACTTGCACAGATCTTTGTACCGTTTGCAAACTGCTTGATAATTCTCCCAAAAATCATAGGTGATTAACGCAAATAATAAATAGCTAAGTTCCTACCAGGAATTCCTACTGGGACACCACTGCTTACCAATCTGTAACAGATCAAATCTATTCATAATGCCTTTGCTAGGGACAGTCAGCCTGTTCTCAATTAACTCACTAGTTTCAGGCACTTGTGGCACAATGGTTGTATTACTATCTCTGAGCCACGAGGCTCAGGTTCAAATATCTATCATTGGTTTCACAGATTCCATTATGTGGAGAGCAGGCTCCAGTCAGTTAACGTGATAAACTCTGTCCAAGAAATTATACTGGGTTAGCCTCATCCATTAGCCTTGTGACTTGGTCAAAAAAAAGATTGAACTTGAAAGACTATTCTTTTCTGGAAGCTGAGCAAATAAAGTCTTCCTTGTTTTAATGCTCACATAAGATATCCCATTTATTGCAAAGGTTGAGCTAATGATCCTGTGACTATCCCATTCTGCCTTCATCCCCTTTCTCCAAGAGGCAGGAGGAGAGGAGAATGATTCCTAGCCCCCACTCCACTTTCCAGCTCCTGTGCAATGACAGGCAATCAAGAAGGAAAACTGGTGATGCAAACATCAGTCACTGGTATCGCAAAGAAAAGATTTAACCTTGGAAACTTGAGTAAGATCAACATTAGATGTCCAAGGTGGGTGTATCTCATCATAAATGCTGACAACCTGCCTAAGAGTTGCAATGCAAATATGTTGTTTCCAGACTCAAGTGAGCTATTGAGCTAAGCTATTTAATTAAAACCTTTCCATAATGCAACTGGACTTCACTTAATTATTCTCCTACTTTCCCACATCAATCTTCATTTCACTGTTCCCTTTAATCTCTCAGTACTTTTTGCAGGTGACCTTAGACTCTTATTAAAAACATGCTGTCACTACCTATAGCTTTAAAACTCAACTTGACTTGGGAATTAAGCTTCTCTGACAGTTTTGCTATCTGATTCTTTGTACCTTCCTCTCGAGAAATCATTTTTAAGAAAGTTATGCCTCAGGTAATTAGGTGCTCTTGTTCTTTTGATATAGATAGTAGTTAATCTACTTGTCAGCTCTAACCATACCCCATAGCTAGGTTGGGTGGGGAAACAGTTTCTTCCCCTTTAAATGATACATGAGCAGAGCAGAATTTCTCAATCCCCTTGTACAATTCAGTGGTGATGGATGGTGAGTAATTGTCCTCTGTAGAAAGGGAGATTCTCAAATTATTTGGCAAAACTGGATTCAGCTGAGTGACTCTCAAGGACACACAAGTCAATTAAAATGGAATTGAGGCAGGATGGTAGATGGTGCAGCATGTTAGTGCTCCAAGCATAGTGCATTGAATTTTGAAGCATATTTCAAAAATATGTTTTGCACTGAAACATGTTAGGTTGCAAATTTATGGATGCTTAAGTTGATGCCAATTTGAATTAAGGATACTCATAAACTGAAAGACAATATATTATTTTTGCTTTCTGAGTTGGAGAGATTGATTGGCATTGCAGGAACATAAATCTCCTCATTAAAGAGGCATGTGTGTGCCCTAACTTTCTGCAGAAAGTTTAATGAGCAATTAAATGTGCAAGTGCAGCAACTTCCTGAAACTCGCAGAGTTTGAGGCTGAGCTGCCATTTTTCCCAAGGCTCATGGAGTCTGTCTTCCTCAGTTTGAATTGTTGAATGAATTGTACATTAATACTAATGTGCACCATTAAACCTGCAGCTGTTTTGGCATTGTGTAAATCAAAATGTAGAATCCCTGATTGATAGGCACCTCTCTGGCAGCAGCACTGATGTGAGTGCAAACCAGAGGTCCTGACCAATCCTGTTGTTCAGAGATTCAACTTTACGTACTTATAACACAGTCGATGTTACTGACACGGAGAATACAATGTGCAAGAAACTGCTCATTCGTGCAATGTGCTCTGAAGAAGATGAGAGCACTGAATTGAAAAGGCAAACCAATTTGCAGGTCAAAGAGCATGGAGTGGGATTGCTCTTTCAAAATGGCACCATGATCTGAATGGTCTCATAACCTACAGTTCTATGATACGTTTCAAGGAAGCATTAAAGACCAAGATGGTCTGAGGATTGTCTGAAATAAAAGGCTAATTTGGGGGGAGCAGTGTGGTGGGGAACACCAGAATGTTCCAGCTACAAATAATGTCAATGCTTAATATTAGAAGCTTTTTTTATCCAATTTTCTCTCCTGGTACATGAGATATTTGAAAGAAAAAAATCTATACAAGGTTTTCAGAAACGTTAGGCGGCACAGGATATGCTGCCTTCAGTTATCCACATCCACACATCTACCAAGGAAGGTGACTTGATGATGCTTTGACAGACCCTGTACTAAAAATGTTATAAGGTCCGTTTAGCAGATAGAGAATTATCATACACAACCAGCACACATACCTTTCACTGTCTGCTTATCCACGTCATTGTTGCGAGCAGCAGACCCTGGCTTTTGCAAGGCTAGCTCTTATTAAATCCAGCCCACACCTCCTAAGGAAGACTGCAGCAGGGCTGGGAGTGGCTGTGTGAAAGACTTTCTGAGCTAAAGGAAATAAGGGCAATGGAGCAAAGAACAGAGAAGGCTATCAAGTTCTCCATTGATAGGGAAGAGCCTCTTGTGGCACAATGATAAGGTTGCTACCTAGAGGCCCAAGTTCAAGTCCCACCTCCTCCAGAAGTGTGTAACTATATCCCTGGTTAAGTTAAAATTTAAAGGGAAAAAGAATTTGCAAGATATTTTATTGAGAGTGTAATGAAAGTGCACAGCCAATATAAAAAATGATAATGCACAGTAAATTAAAAAAAAATCAAAAGAGACCACAACTCCAGCCTTCAACAAGACATGGGTTACCTTCCCTGAATCTGTTCAACTCCATCACCCAAGATATAACTGTGGACCTGGGCTTGCACCTTATAGACCCCTATCTCTGACAATTATCCCCTTGGCATGTAAGTGGCAGTCAAAGGCATATGGGGCAAAAAAAGAGAAGAAATAATTAATGCTCTCTGAATGCAATAGAGATACTGGTCAAAGATGCTGTAAAAAGGTATCATGAGCATATAGGTGAGTGCACAATTAAAATCCATCTGTTTACCTTTAACAGCAATCAACTTAACAGGAAAATGTGTCACTTTGAGTTAAGGATGGTTGTCCATGTTGATAAAGCAGGCACTCATTCTCCTGTGGATCCATCTGTCATTGAGTATCTCTGAGCTACACACCACAGCAGCAGGGTCTTCACAAACTTTGAGTTCTTCATGGAGCCAATAATATATTCCCATGGTGCTCTGCACTCTTCAGACCATCCTGCAGCTGCATACTTGGGGAAAAGGATATACCGGTTTCTCTGGAAACAATGCAATAATAAAGAATGAAAATACATACGGCATATGCTTTGAGGCCAGAGGACACCTCTGAGTGAATCCTATCCACGTGTATAATATTAGATTCCTTACAGGGTGGAAACAGCCCTTCGGCCCAATAAGTCCACACCGACCCTCTGAAGAGTAACCCACCCAGATTCATTTTCCTCTGACTAATGCACCTAACAATATGGGCAATTTAGCATGGTCAATTCACCTGGCCTGCACATCTTTGGACTGTGGGAGGAAACCGGAGCACCCGGAGGAAACCCACGCAGACACGGGGAGAACGTGCAAACTCCACACAGACAGTCGCCCGAGGTATGTATTCTACAAATGCTTTAGGAACTATCCTTGATGCAAAGTGAGAATTGCCATTGATCAAAGTGCAGAGGGCACCTGTGTGGGCATTGGGCTCTCTGTCTAACATTTGGTGGTAGCACAGGGCTCTCATACATCAGCAATGATCTGGATGGTATGAATCTTATGAAATCCATTACTGTTTGGAGGCCATGCTGCATAAAATGCAAAAAGAAAAATTTTCATTCTCTTCTTACCTGCATGCTGCACTCTGATCTGAAAGAAGGAATCATATTTCACAGCTCAGGGCCTTCACCGTCTGCATAAGAACCACCTTCACTGCTTCAGTTTGTGTGAGTGCTGGTTACCTTTGCTGTCAGTCGTTTTCAACCAGACTCGTTGGAGGGGACATTTCACTCACCACTCCCTGAAACCCAGGAGAGTTCTGGGCTGTATGCAGTGGGTGGAATTGAGGCCTTCCTTACAGGCATTTACAAAGGAACAAATGGTGATATCTTCACAGCTCAATGCCAGAGGTCAGACTCAAGAAGCTGGATACAGCAATGGCAGAAGTTCAGTGACCTCCCTCAACTGGCAAAGGTCATTGAGTGCATCTTAAAATTATATTTCCTACCTCATACACTGCTTAATCATTAAATTATAGAAGTATCACACTGCTGAAGGAGTCCCACCACCGTCCACCACAGCCCCATCACCATCAAACACAGTCCCATCACCATCCAGCACATCCCTTTACCATCCAGAACATCCCCATCATCATCCAGCACACACCAACACCATCCAGCCCCATCCCCATCCAGCACAGCTCCATCACCATCCAGCACAGCTCCATCACCATCCAGCACTTCCCTTCACCATCCAACACATCCCCATCATCATCCAGCACACACCCAAAACCATCCAGCACAGCCCCATCACCATGCAGTACAGCCCCATCCCCATCCAGCGCAGTCCCATCACCATCCAGCACAACCTCACCACCATCCAGCGCAGTCCCATCACCTCCAGCACAACCTTACCACTATCCAGCGCAGTCCCATCACCTCCAGCACAACCTCACCACTATCCAGCACAGCTCTATCACCATGCAGTGCAGCCCCATCACCATCCAGCATTGCTCCATCACTATCCAGCACAGCTCCATCACCATCTAGCACATCCCCACCAACATCCAGCACAGCTCTATCACAATCCAGCATAGCCCCATCACCATCCAGCACAGCTCCATCACTATCCAGCACAGCCCCATCACCATCCAGTGCAGCCCCATCACCGTCCACCACAGCCCTATCACTGTACAGCACAGCCGCACACCGTCCAGCACAGCCCCATCACCATCTAGCACAGTACCAGCACCAGTACCATCCAGCACATCCCTTCACCATCCAGAACATCCCCATCATCATCCAGCACACACCAACACCATCCAGCAGAGATCTATCACTATCCAGCACAGCCCCGTCACCATCCAGCATATCCCCAATACCATCCAGTATGCCACCACTACCATCCAGCGCAGCCCAGTCACCATCCAGCCCAGCCCCATCACCATCCAGCACAGTACTATCACCATTCTCAGCCTAATCACTATCTAGTACAGCTCCATTACTATCCAGCACATCCAAAACGCCATCCAGAACATCCCCTTCACCATCCAGCACAGCTCCATCACCAACCAGCACAGAACCTTCCTGTCTCACTCAACTTGTCTTCAAGCACATCTCCATCAGCATCCAGCACAGCCCCACCACCATCCCGCACA
>NC_057737.1:27801945-27883842 GCF_004010195.1 Chiloscyllium plagiosum | reverse complement strand
ACCATCCAGCACAGCTCCATCCCCATCCAGCAAATCCCCTTCACCATCTAGCACAGCCCCATCACCATCCAGCACCGCCCCATCACCATCCAGCACAGCCCCATCACCATCCCGCACATCCCCATCATCATTCAGCACAGCCCCATTACCATCCAGCACAGCTCCATCCCCATCCAGCAAATCCCCTTCACCATCTAGCACAGCCCCATCACCATCCAGCACAGCCCCATCACCATCCAGCACAGCCCCATCACCATCAAGCACATCTCCATCAGCATCCAGCACAGCCCCATCACCATCCCGCACAGCCTCACCACCATTGGGTACAGCCCTATCACCATCCAGCACATCCCCATCACCATCCAGCACAGCCTCATCGCCATCCAGCACTGCTCCAGCACCATTCAGCACAGCCCCATCACCATCCACAGCCCCACTCCACATGGGAACACCACCACTTGTAGATTTCCATCCAAGCCACTCATCATCCTACCTTGGAATTATGGTATCACTCCTTCAGTGTCGCTGGGTCAATATTCCTCACTAACAACATAGTGGATATACTTATACCAAGTTTTGATAAGATTTGTAGCTCAGGTTGAAGTTCTGGATGTAGGTTTGCTCACTGAGCAGGAAGGTTCATTTTCAGTCGTTTCGTATCATACTAGGTAACATCTTCAGTGAACGTCCGGATGATCTAGATCCAGGTGTTTACACAAAATGGACTGCCGCAATTCAAGAAGACAGCTCACCATCACCTTGAGAAGGGCAATTAGGGATGGGAAATGGAAGTCCAACAGACATTGATGCCCTAAGTTCATGTCATGCTGCCATTCAAGGAGAACTGTAATTATAACCCCTAATGGCTGACAACAAGTTCTCTGCTCAATTGCCTTTCAAACTTATTCTGTTCCTTTTAAGAGGTCCTGCACCATTCCATTTTGCCTCAAAGAAGCTATGTAAGTTCCTGAAGCAGACAGTGTTGTATACTTACACTAACTGCAACAGCAAAAGAAAATCAAAGAGTTTAAAGTTCTGTGAACTTCTTTGCAAATATTTTCTCCCACAGACAAGATTCTGAACTTTGCCTTCCTGCATCCTGGGTTTCCCACCCACCTTTCTGTCAAATCTAGGAAGACATGGAAAATTCCATGTCCCTGTTAGTTACTGTGTTCTTCTTTTAGTGTAATTCACACACAATTTCCTGCACCATTCACTAATATTATGTCTGCACTTTCCAAATCCTCAATGTAAGCTATGCCCATAGACTCACATTTGAAAATTGGGTTAAAGCAGCACATTTCTGTTTGAATCAGTCTAAACCAGATACTAACTCACCTGTTCTAAACTCCTTCACAGCAGAAAATCTGGTCATTAGGACCAGAAAGGGTGCAAGTTTAGTTTTTGGCCTGTGTGAATTAACTCTTTCCACTCAGGATGGCTATTTGACAATTAAAGTTGATCATATTATTTCTGAGCTTGAGAAGATAGGAAAGAAATAAAATGCATGGTGTTCCTAGCCACTACACAGTAATCCTGTTTGCAAGTGGTCTTGTGTGAACATCAGGTTAGATTTAAAAAGGGCTTATGCCCGAAACGTCGATTCTCTTGTTCCCTGGATGCTGCCTGACCTGCTGCGCTTTTCCAGCAACACATTTTCAGCTCTGAACTCCAGCATCTGCAGACCTCACTTTCTCCTTTAAAAAAGATAAGACTCAGCTGCATTGTTGTCAATTAGAGAATAGTTTGCTAACTCACAGATGAAAAATGGGTCTAGGGTGCAGTAGTACCAACCAAGCAACAATAATGGAGTCAACACTTTGAGGACAAGAGGAAGAAGTTGGAGAGAAGGCAATTTATTATCGGATGTAAGAACCCTGAATCTTAATATTAGTATAAGAACATACATTTTAATATTAACCTGATAATGAATGAAAAGCTTAAACTTAAATGATTACTTAATTTATGTAATTATTCAGGGTCAAATTAATTTCAATATTAACAAATTCAAATTTGTGTGGGAGATAATTACAATGTATCCTTACAGAAGAATAATTTTGCTGCAAGCTAAGTAACAAGTCAATTGAGTATTTTTTCATATAATTTATAATTCATGATGTGGCTTTGTATGCAATGCAGAGAATAATTAATTTTTGGCAAGGTAACAAAAATGATGTTGACTGTTTCTGCACATTTGCTCATTTATTGATCATAAAGTGCACATCATTTCTGATTACCATTCATAAGAGAGTAATCTGGGGGTCGGTTGTGTTAACCTACCACATAAGTCAAGCATCTGTATTTTCTACAGAGTAATGCAATTTTTTTGCTTTTAAATGTTCCTGTTATTGGTAATGATTTAAGTGATAACTGTTTTGATTTGATTAGGAAGACACAAATATTCTCAGCCAACTGCCAAATACAAGTATTAAGTTTGGAGAAACACATTTCAAAGGTTACGGCACACTATAATTGTCCTCATCATGCAACCTTTGTTATAGTGCTTTAATTTAGAAAAAGAAACTAGTAAGCCTACAGACAAAATGTTGGAGCTGAGGTGGATAGTTGAAATTGTATGAATTTGGAGATCTGGAAGAGAACTAGCTATTGTAGTAACAGCAAGGGAGATTTAGAACCGTATCTGCAACTTTGTAATACAAGATGAGTCAGCACGACTTCGAATTTTCCAGTCCCTGATGGTGTGGAGAAGGGAAAAAAATAAAAGATGGAAGTGGAACATCTTGTGATCTCAACTCTAGCTTTATGGAGATGGCCACTGAAAACCTGAACAAATAAGAGTAGCAAATCTGTTATCAGCCTTGGGGGAACAATACTACAGGCCCTTTATCCGAAATGCTGGTTTTCAGAATTCAGAATTTTTTGAATTTCAGAACAAGTGACAGTTTGATGGTGAATTTTTTTTAAAACCTTACCGGAGGGGCAGACTGACTGAGTAAAACGGGCCTTGGAGACAGAATTGAGGCCTGCCAGTGCTGGGCCACGCCCCCACCCCCACGTAGCATCTGAGTGACACGCATTGAGTTGGTGTCGACTTGGGTTAACTGTTTGCACACCAAACAACTTTGTTAATGAGAAAAAATGTCACAAAAAAACCTTCGGACTTTGGAGTATTTCGGATTTTTGGATTTCGGATAAAGGGTTGTCCACTTGTACAAGTTTTATTCTACACTACATCTCACTGAGGATCAGAAAAGAAAGATTGCAAAATTGTAAAGGCTTTCAAGTCCTCTTTTGAATCCTCAGTAATGTTCCTCATGAAGATTGCATACTGAGCATCAGAACTGAGGAAGGAGAGTAATTACCAGCATGTGATGACACTAAGGCAGCTTGCTGTACCTTGTGGTTTTGGCAAAGCATGGAGAGGTTTGAAAGAGGGGGTTGTTGTGAAAGGAAGATTGAGATGAAAGTGATAGATAGGGTCAGAAAAGGTCAAGGAGTAGGGATGGAAGATCAGGAGAGTGAGATTAGACGGAGCCAAGTATAGGCAATGGCGGGGGGGGGGGAGTGCAGAAAGAAAGGGGAGTCCATAAGGGTTCTTGAGATAGCCTAGGAGTCAGAAAAAGAAGGGGAATAGGAAAACAGGGGCTTCTAGGAAAAGTATAGTGTGGGTAAAAATGTGGGATAAGATGAAATTCAAATGATAGATGGGAGTTTAGAGTCGGGTGAATGAGTTAAGAAGGAGATCCTTTTTTATTGCTCGCTGATTGCTGAGGAGAACTATTTAGGATAACATTGTTATTCAATGCAGAGGTGGAGGCAAATTATCTTAAAACATGGGCTTTTTGGAAATGTATCAGTGAAAATAAAAATTGTGTGACAGCTACAATGGATGGCCGATTCGTAGTCAGTTTTACGTCTTGGTAGTAAATTGGTTGCCCACCTCAATGTATCACAGAGTGATTGGATAGTTTGCACCCATCTGACTCCAAAATGTCACCATAGCAAGGTATCAGGCAGAAACTAAAGCCTTCTCACTGAAGCAGAGACAAAATTAGAGAGGTTATCTCACATCATCACTCTATGCTTACTCATGCTAGGTCAGAAACAACTTGGCCAGGTGCACCATATTAAAGCCAAAGGACAACAAAAAGCAGAACAAAATAATAAATATCATGTGCAGGCATCCCAGGGCTGATGAGGAGAACAGAGGAAGGCTGCAAGTTGTCAAGAGAGTGTTGGCGGGAGGGTTCAAGCCGTAGCCAAGTGCTTATGAAGTGTGATGTTGAACTATTAACTATGTTTCTTTGTTTTTCTACTTTTAGTAAGAAGGACTGTAACGTTTAACTTTTTAAACTATGTTTTCCTTATTTTTTGCTTTGTAACTAAAATTCTCTACCTAGATATCTTTGTACCTAAAATGGTGACAAAAGCAGCAATGTGTAAACTTTTTCCTGTACTCATAATGAGTACATGTGGCAATAAACCTAATTTAATTCAGTTCACTTCAATTCATGTAATGATTCTTTTCCAACTTTTTTTACAATATAAGTGAAGGTAATATATTTTAACTTGCCAATGCAGTAAAAGCAAACTCTGCATTGTGTGCTTGGACAGACAAAAAGAAATTCATACAAACAAGAAAACAAATTATTGAAATACATAGGGAATGTGGTTTCAGCAATGAAAAATTATCAGGGAAGTTTTGCTCCTGTTTGTATAGCAAATGTTTCGGAGTTTTAATGAAGACTTTCTCTGATCAATACTTCTAATGAAATCAGAAAGGCATGTTTTCCCTACCAGAGTACATCTTCATGAAAGCACTATGTCAATAAACATACACAGTTCAGATTTATGCACATACAAAGCGGTTCTCTTATAACAGAAAAATAATAGAACAACACTACTGTTTGTACCCTTCCATATAAAACTACAGTATAAAACTTCATACCACGTCATACAACAAAGAACTGTGGATGCTAGAAATCTGCAACAAGAACAGAAGAGGATGAAGAAACTAAACAGATCTGGCACCATCTATGGAGAACTTCAGTTCTGAAGAAGCATCATTGGACCTGAAAACGTTAACTCTGTTTTCTCTCCACAGATACATCCAGACCTGCTGAGTTTCACCAGCAATTTCTGCTTTTGTTTCATACCACATAAGCCTGAGTCAGATAACATTGCTGTAAGATCTGTAAATTAGATTCGCTCACATACATAAGCAATCTTATAACAAGAAACATCTGGTAACCCTGTTGATAATTACATATTTTTAATAAAAATAATTGTATTTTTGTTATTTATAGTTTGTAATATTTTCTGATAATTAACCCAGGCTCTTTAATTTGCATGTTTGTGGTCATTATAGCACCATTGTGATGAGGTTGTGTGCATGATATGGAATGTATTGGCTGTTGGTATTAAGGTCCACACTAGTAAAATAACTGCTCCAGACTGAACAATTCAAAAGAAGTTCACAATTCGCAAACATTACCAAGAGATCAATATATTGCAAAGACATGTACTACCTGCAATTTTATTGTTGGGATCAAATAACAGCTATGAGGCACCCCAGCTTACTCTTGTGGTTATTGATATTGTCTGAAAGTCTTAATCTGAATATCGACAGAAAAAAAACATTGTCTAAGCATCATTATGCAAAGATCTACACATAATGGCTTTAGTGTTTCTGTGTAATAAGATAAAGGGACTGTATGGAATAAAAATTCAAAAGTAATGATTCCTAAATAAAAATGTAGATTTTTTTCAATGTTCAAGAAAATTATTTATGGATAACTAGCCCATTAAATATTTTGTGAAAGTCTACAGCTATTTAGAAACATTAGTAGTGAGTGGCTGCTTGATGGACTTGAATTCTTCTTGATCTAGCCCACATCCTGGCGATCCTGAAAGTTCAATAACTCGTCCCTTATATTCTAAATAATAAAACCCAGTTCCAATATTAATGGCTTAATGGAGACAAGCTGCTATTAATTTTCTATGCACAAGTAAATTAATGCAGTCGATATATAAGCGATATGGCCATGATACAAACTTGCTACCAAAGGAGAATTATACTGAATACAGTATATAAAATCAAGTATTTTTCACCACAATGTGAATTTCCCACCAATTTGTCATTGCACTAATAAATTTAATATACATTTTGGAACGACTATTGTTAACTAATATAGAATAATTAATAATAACTTGGTTATGCCAAATATGAAGTGCAGGACATAATCATCTCTTGTAAAATGCACTAAAATAAAGTTTGATATCACTACAGTGCAAGTCACTGCATTGCTACTTTAAAGCACACTGAAAGTAATGTGTTACCTTTTATATTTGATAATTATAAGACGCTTTTCTGTGTTTCAATATAATATATCTTGTCACTTAATTTTGTCAGAAGTTTTACCGGAACTCTGTGCATGCAAAGCTTAGCTCCCTTTTGTCTTTGAACATTCTTGAATGTTGTGAATTAAAGGATTTTGCTATCTATTGTAAAACCTAACCACTTTAAATAGCATAGTGCAAAACAGCCTTAATGCCGAAGTATTTGTTTCCTTGAAAGTATTACAAGCTGCATCCAGCTCTCCCCCTTACTAAGCTTTAAAGGTGACATGCTGGGAGATGGCTGATTGATCTCCCTTTCCACACAGTTCCTAGGAAGACTGAATGAGGGAACATTAGTACCTTTTATAAGTTGATTGAATTTGGGTATTAAGAGAATCTGCTGTCATAGAGAACGGAAACTGATATACAATGTGCCTATTTTCTGGGCTTACAATGAATGCAAAGTGTCTCAAGTTAGCAATGAAATGGCCTGCACCTATTCTGTCTTATACCATGTGTGAAGGTGTGGATTGTTTCCCATTGATTTTTCAGCCTCTCGGAAAGGCATGCACAATTCATACACCCCTGAATCTAGGCCTGAAAATGAAGCCCTGACTAAAATCTATATCCCTCACATTTTAAGTTGTGGTCTATATCATCTCTCCATGCACTTTAGAGAATGTTTCTTTTCATTGTCAGAAGTCACACAACACCAGGTTATAGTCCAACAGGTTTATTTAAAATCACAAACTTTCGGAGTACTGTTCCATTGTCAAGTGAGGTCACCTGATGAAGGCTTGTGATTTCAAATAAACCTGCTGGACCTAGTGTCGTGTGACTTCTGACTTTGTCCACCCCAGTCCAAGACTGGCACCTCCATATCATTTCTTTTCATTGTGAGACTGAACAGCAGCGAATACTCCTATTATGCATAATCAGCTTCAGCATCCTTTGCACCATCATTAATTACCACGTACTTATTTTTCTCTGCAGGAATCTGAATGAATTTTGATCTGATGGCAGTAATCTTTTAAATCTCCAACAGAGTCACAGTCGCAAGTGATGACAGGAATTAAACAGAGTCTATTACAACACAATATATTTGCCTGTGCACCTAGGAACAAAAGAAATAAGGTAAGCATGACTATGAAGTGAAGATGCTTCAAGTAAGTGCCATTATTATTTCTAAGCTGTTTGCCATTGTGCAAAATATACTTAAACACATTCTTTGACTGCATAAATGTAAAAAAATCAAAGCATTGTTTTGCATAACTGCAACTAACTGGCTTTCAGTGAAGTCACTTCCTGATCTCAAGCTGAGTAGCAGGTCTTCTGAACTAATAATTAACTTCAGGCAGAGAAGATTATTGTCATTGAGATCGTGTGTCTCTGTCTGTCATCGTAAGCACCCAATCTGTTTTACCAGCTGGTTTCTAATTTTATTTGCTGAATCCCTTCAGTTTTAACGTTAGCTTGATTCTAATTTTCAGCTAAATTCTTGTGGTGAAATGAACTACTTTTATAAAATCAATGAAACTAAACCAATTGTTCCTAATTCAAATCTGCTTCACAATTCAGACAGAAAGAGATTAGAAAAGATTCTGTTTGTGCAATTTTCCTATATACTAGGACATAATGAATACGAGAAATAGAAGAATAATTGTGTAATATACTACATTTCATGACCTCAGGATTTTCCAAAATATATTATAGTCAATCATGTTTGAAATGTAGACACTGTTGTAATGTAGAAAATACAACCTACATGCATCAAAGTCCCGCAAACAGCAAAACCAGATAATGTTTCAGTGGTTTTGGTTTAAGGGGTAAAAATCAACCAGGACACAAGGATCGGTGCTGGGTCTGTTGCTTTTCATCATTTATTTAAATAATTTGGATGTGAACCAAGGAGGTATAATTAGTAAGTTTTTAGATGACACCAAAATTGCTGTTGTGGTAAATAGCCAAGAAGGTTACCTCAAAGTACAATGGGACCTTGATCAGATGGGCTTGTGGGCTAAAGAGTGGCAGATGGAGTTTAATTTAGATAAATGTGAGCTGCTGCATTTTGGAAAGGCAAATCAGAGCAGGACTTATACACTTAATGGTAAGATCCTGGGGAGTGTAGCTGAACAAAGAGACTTTGGAGTGCAGGTTCAAAGTTCCTGGAAAGTGGAGTTGTGGGTAGACAGCGTAGTGAAGAAGGATTTTGGCACACTAGCCGATTGGTCAGTCATTAAGTATAGGATTTGGGGGGTAATGTTGCAGCTGTACAAGACATTGGTCAGGCCACTTTTGGAATACTGCATTCAATTTTGGTCTTCCTGTTTTAAGAAGGATGTCGTGAAACTTGAGAGGATTCAGAAAAGATTTACAAGAATGTTGCCAAGGTTGGAGAGTTTGAGCTAAAGGGAGAGGCTGAAAAGGATGAGGCTATTTTCTCTGGAGCATCGGAGGCTGAAGGGGTGACCTTATAGAGATTTATAAAATTATGAGGGGCATAGAATAGAGTGAATAGTCAATGTCTTTTCCCTGGGGTAGCAGAGTCCAAAACTAGGGTATCGGTTTAAGTTGAGAGGGGAAAGATTTAAAAGGAACCAAAGGGCAACGTTTTTACACAGAGGATGTTGCATGTATGGAATGAGCTGCCAGAGGAGGTGATAGATACTGGTACAATCACAACATTTAAAAGGCATCTGGATGGGTATATGAATAGGAAGGATTTAGAGGGATATGGGCCAAGTGCTGGCAAATGGGACTTGATTAGGTTTGCATATCTGGATGGCCTGGATGAGCTGGGCTGAAGGGTCTGGTTCCGTGCTATACATCTCTATGATTCTGACACCTGGAAATCTCCCCCTGCTCTTCTTTGAAATGGTGCCATGATGTCATTTACATTTACCTGACAGGGGAGACAGTACTTTGGCTGAAAGCCTCATCTAAAAGACAGCACATCAGATAGTGCAGCACTTCCTCAGTATTGCATTGGAGTGTCAGCTACATTTTATGCTCAATTCTTAGATCTGTGTATCCGAATTAACAGACCAGCAATAATACTGGTAAATCATCAGCTCCCCTAACTGCAGCTTATCTTGGAAGTGCACAGTAAAATAGGGCTGAGTCAACGCAGCTTTGTCATTAGGAGATCATGCCTGACAAACCTGTTAGAATACTTTGAGGAGGTAATGAGCAAGTTAGATAAAGGAGAGCCAGTGAATGTGATCTACTTGGTTTTCCAAAAGGCCTTTTACAAGGTGCAATGCAGGAGGCTGGTAAATATGATAAGGGCCTGTGGTTTTTGAAGCAAAGTACTGGCATGGATAGAGGATTGGCTGACTGGCAGAAGGCAGAGGGTGGGATTAATAGGATCTTCTTCAGGATGGCAAATGGGGACTAGTGTAGTTCCACAGGGGTCAGTGTTAGGACCATAATTACTCTTTCATACATTAAACATCTGGACGTAGGAACTGAGAGCATTATTGCTAAGTTTGCAGATGACACAAAGATAGGTGGAGGGCCAGGTAATGTTGAGGAAGCAAGAGGCTGCAGAAGGACTTGGACAGGCTTGCAGAGTGGGTAAAGAAGTGTCACAATGAATAGAATGTGGGAAAGTGTGAGGTTGTGTACATTGGCAGGAAGAATAGAGGCATAGACTATTTTCTAAATGTACAAAGGCTTCAGAAGTCTGAAGGACTAAGGGACTTGATATTCTAGATCAGGATAGTCTTAAGGTTAATATGCAGATCAATTTGGCAGTTAGGAAGGCAAATGCAATATTAGCATTTATTTCAAGAGTGGTAGAATACAAAGCAGATATGTTCTGCTGATGCTGTATCAGATCTGGTCAGACTGCATTTAGAATATATAAGCAGTTTTGGGCTCTGTACCTAAGGAAGGATGTGCTAGCATTGGAGGCGGTCCAGAGGAAGTTTACAAGAATGTTCCCAGGGATGAAGAGCTTTTCATATGAGGAACAGTTGAGGATTCTGGGTCTGTACTCGATGGAGTTCACAAAAATATGTGTGTGTGTGTGTGTGTGTGTGTGTGGGGGGGGGGGGGGGGGGGGGGCAGGTGTCTCTGATTGAAACTTACAGAATACTGATAGGCCTGGATAGAATGAGTGTGGAGAAGATGTTTCCACTGGTAGGAGAGACGGAGGGTGGTGAATCTGTGAAACTCATTGTTGCACAAGACTGTGAAGACCAAGTTATTAAATGTATTTAAGAAAGAGATAGATAGTTTCTTGGTTAGTAAGGGAATCAAGGATTACGGGGAAAAAAAGAAGAGAATAGGGTTGAGAAATGTATCAGCCCAGTACAAATGGAAGAGCAGTCTCAATGGACAATATGGCCTGATTCTGCTCCTATACCTCATGGTCTTATGGTTTACAATTCCTCCAAATTCCTCAAGCTCATCACCTTCTCAAGAGCAACTAAGGTAAAGAATGTTGGCCCAGCCAACAATGTCCATGCCCCATGAGTGAATAAAAAAGGAGTTCCTAATTTTAATTAGATTAATGTGCAGCAAGTAAGCCAGAAAGGGGGACAATAGGCTGAAAAGCAGCTGCCAAAGAACAGGGCCGTATTACTTGAATTTGGGAGGATAGAAGCCAATTTCATTTAGTCGTAGAATAATACTTGAAACAAGTAAAACCTAAGAGAATAAAGGAGATAATTCACTGTTGAAACTTAGCCAGGCAATGTTTGTTGTCAATGAAAGCAGTTTTAGGTGCATGAATAAACTTATGCAATAAGACTAAACTCAAAGTCAATCTTGAAATGATACCACAGGAAGTTAGCAGAATGCACGTGAGATAAATAACAGAGTACTGAAGGGAGAGACAGAGAAAGAGCTTGGTGCAGAACATGAAGTCGATGTAATTAAGGGGCATGAGAACAGTTTGCTGGGAGATTAATGCATACAGACACAAAATGGGAGCAAGGAAGTAACAGAGGGATGGGGCAGCAATAGGAGCACAGGCTGAAGTCAAAAAGAGAAAAGGTGTGTTCGATTTCAGGGTGGCATCCATCATATACAATGCATTTCTCCATTGAAAAGGAACAACAATAGAGAGTGCCCTGTGCTTTTACTGTGTCACACTTTCTTGGAACAAGGAATGAAAGCAAAGGATATTGGAGCCTTGTACTGGAGGAAAGCCACTTTACTTGAATTGCTGCAACTTTCATAATTCTAATGTTCTATTCTCAAAGGGGAGTCAAGCTTCACAGCTCTAATCATCCAACTGCTGCCTACATATGATGCCTCTTATATGTGTTAACCTTCCCTCGCATCAAATCTAAATCGAGCATATGGCAAGATGAATGTGAGAGGCAAGCATCCCCCAAATGACCAAGCAGCTTCTGCAATTATGTGAGTGTTGCAATATTCTGATACCTTGTGCTGGCAGCATGGTTGCTATTTGTTTCTTGCCACATTTAAAAGTATGTTTCCACCCAGTATGACTCTCTGACAAGGCCAATACATTGATATGGCAAGGCTATCCAGTAAGTGCCTGATGGCAACATAATTCAATGGGCCTTTCTGAAAGGATGGAACGTAGGGCTCTCGCTAGTTGTCCACCCAGTAGACAAGACCCCCATCATCTCCTTTCAATGCAGTCTATTAAACTTCTTTTCCTCTCCTCAGAGGCTGGTGTATTTACTGCACTTTTTAATTTAACCTTTGGTTCTGCTTATCTGGTTTTGTCCAGTGCTTGAGTTTGGTTGTTATGATATATTACTTCATCAAAACCAGTTCACTAAATAACAGCTTTCTATTTGCCATGCAACTGGAAACTATGGTTCTGATTATTGTTGCTTGTTTTCACTGGTACTGCTTTCTATTCCTCATGGCCACAAGAACAATGACCAGGCTATAGTCATGTCTAACTGCACTGATGTTCATCTTGATGATGGAGGTGAGCAAACTAAGTAGGTTTCCAATAATTTACTTTATACCATTTATGTTTTATTCTATTTGAAAAGGAGCTCAAATTTAAATCCCGATACCACGTAAGGAAAGCAAGCACCTAATTAACACCAGAGCTGGTTTTATAAGGCTCAAGATAGAACTTCATCTGACATTGCTGTATGTGTGGCTTAACCAAGTCTGCAGTTCACTATGTGTTTAGTTTGCCACTATCATTCTCTTTAAACGTGGGAATCTATAGAACTTGCTTGGTCTAGTGTAGTAGAGGAAAACGCACGCTGGCTCAGTGGTTAGCACTGCTGCCTCACAGTGCCAGGGTTCCAGGCTCAATTCTGGCCTCGGGCGACTGTCTGTGTAGAGTTTGCACATTCTCCCCGTGTCTGCATGGATTTCCTCCGGGTGCTCCGGTTTCCTCCCACTGTCCAAAGATGTGCAGGTCAGGTGAATTGGCCATTCTAAATGCCCATAGTGTTAGGCACATTAGTCAAAGGGAAATAGGACTGGGTGGGTTACTCTTCGGAGGGTCGGTGTGGACTTGTTGGGCTGAAGGGCCTGTTTCCACACTGTAGGGGATCTAATCTAAAAACTACTGCCTGGTCTAATCAGGAGGCTCTATTATTGAACAAGAAGTAACTTATGCATGTTACAGGATACATTGCTATGATAGACATTGCCACTGAGACTAAGAGGAAGACCTGTATGTTTGGTTTTACTCTTCTAAGTCTTAAGCTGTTCTGCCAACAAGTACATATGGTATCAGTATTGCAGGTAGTGTTTAAGGCACTCTTCAGTATTAAACTTTTCAGACCCACATACAACAGACATGAATTAAAAACTTAAAGGGCCACTTCAGTAGATGGCATTTTGTACAGAAAAAATATGGACATTTATTATGCAACATGGCACAAAATACCTGAAAAGCCACAAATTTAAATAGGTCCTGCACCAAATCTAGTAATATTTGCAACACTTTTCCTCCAGCAATACTACAGGAACTACTGACTTGAATTGGGTACAGCAAAATATGGGTGACTGCCCTATGTGTTTGGACATCTTATAAGGTCAGCATCAACTTTTTCAAGTTTTAGTTTGCAGGTTTTCTATTTACACAGTATATTACTTTAGCTGCATTTTTATTACTAGCTTAAGTGTTATTGCTGCTTCCAGCTACCACTTGGCTTGCAGCAAGCATAGTAGTGGGAGGAAAATGCCTTTGGGACTCTATTAGCACTTCTAAACCCAAAGAAGGAAAGACATTTCTTGATGGAATAATGACTTTCTCGTGCATTATGTATGTACGTCCTCACTCCTGAATTCTTCAATATTAATTCACCAAGTTCACTAATCCAGGGCACATCACAGGGGATCTATCCTGAGCACCTACTTTCTAAAAAGCCTGTTGCATGTAGTTTTGCTATCTCCTGAAGTCTGTTTACATCTTGTAGTATAGGGATGAATTCTTCAGTACCATTGCTGTAATATGTAAGAAACCAGGAGAAAGAGAGGACCGCAGATGCTGGAGATCAGAGTTGAAACGTGTGGTACTGGAAAAGCGCCGTAGGTCAGGCAGCATCCAAGGAATGGAAGAGTTGCCGTTTCATCCTGATGAAGGGCTTATGCCCAAAACATTGACTCTCCTGCTCTTCGGATGTTGCCTGACCTGCTGTGCTTTTCCAGAGTCACATTTTTATACTATGTACCAAACCAGTCAATGGTCGTTCACAGGGGTAGCAAGTGAAAGTTGAGGCCTTGTTACCAGTTGAAAATATTTCATTGCTAACAGCTTAAAATGTCACAGACGTTTGTCAGGTTCCAAAATTACCAAGAGTACAAAGAATGGTAATCAGTTGCTGTACCATCAAGTTTGATCCCTATTCTTTGCAGGCAAAGAGCTTCTTGCAAATTTCAACAGCAATATCCCACAGCAATGACATTCAGTTGTTCATCTTTCATGTCAGCATTCAGACTGCTTCGAAATGTTCTCCGTGATTCCACATTTATCACGTTGAAGGATTGTGGGTAATTAGGACTGTTCATATCCTTGCACTTTGCCTATTTTCACTTTAAACAGCTTGTGGAACCAAAGCAGTGTATTAACTCACTACATGAAGTCACATATATAAGAAGCAAACAACTCTGTTTGCCACTTTATTCAAACTGCCTCAACGCTGCAGAACAAAGAAATTCGATATCTGAAAATGCTTACACTGAATGGAAAATAATATGGGTGAAATATTTTAAATTAGAAGATTCTGTTCCCCTTAAATTCTGTTCAATAATATGCTAGGGTCATATACAAGAGGACTGGGAATGGCAAGCTTGTCATGATACTGAATTAGATTAGATTACTTACAGTGTGGAAACAGGCGCTTCAGCCCAACAAGTCCACACCGACCCTCCGAAGAGCGACTCATTCCCCTACAGTTACCCCTGTGAGGCAGCAGTGCTAACCACTGTAACTGAGTCAGAATATGATCTTAGCGCAGAATTGCTCACTCTATATTTACCTCCTCATAGCTTCTGCATAGCAAGTATCAGGAGGCTAGTTGAATATGTTTAGTTAACACAAAATCGCAAAACAAGTTGTTCACATGCAACTATGTTATTTGAAAAAAATACCTTTCAAGGCATATGTTTGTGTGAATTTGTGCTTCCCATTAGAGTCAAGATGCATAGCCAAGTGATAAAGTGAATCTACAGTTCTTATAACAGTATGAGCAAAATCATTATAGATTTATGAGCTTATATTTGTAGTTGAATATAGTTACAAATCCAAAGAGAACGCAAATGTCAGTCGATAAAGTATGGAAGTCAAATTTATAATGCCACTGCTGTTAATTTCAAGCATATTTAATGTGTTGGATTTATAAAACGAATTGAATTAAAGGTCACAAAAAAGCATCAAAGATTCTGTAAGGCACTTTTCATTCAGCATATGACAGGAAAATCCTAGTTGACTCGCATTGGATTACAGCTTGTGTCTGGACATGATTTATGCATACCTACACTTTTTTGATATTATTCATTTATATGAATGCTTTGCAAGCAGAGTTATTCTGCATGTAAATCATTGTCATGTTAAATGAATAAGAACATGCCATTGCACAAAGTGAAAGAAAAAGGTAAAAACAAATTACCAACAATATTCTTGTGAATACTGGGCTAAATATTCCACAAAGGTGGTGAAAATACTGTCCCAAATGCACAATATTTAAGATAACGAACAAAAAGTGCAGAAAATAGTGAGTGAATTTGAGTCCAGGAGTAGGATGTCTCGTTACAATTGCTCAGGCCCCTGGTGAGACCACACCTGGAGTACTGTGTGTAGTTCTGGGTTCCATATCTGAGGAAGGATGTTCTGGCTATGGAGGGAGTGCAACAAACTAATTTGTGGGATGGCAGGACTGACATATGAAGAGAGACTGGGTTGGTTAGAATTATATTCAATTTAATTTAGAAGAATGAGGGTGTATCTCATAGAAAGCAATACAATCTAACAGGAATAAACATGGTAAATGCAGGAAGAATGTTCTGGTGATCAGGGAGTCACAAAGAGCAAAGATCAAAGAATAGTACAGCACAGGAACAGGCCCTTCTGTCCACCAAGACTGCACTGACACATGACACCTTTCTGAACTAGAAAACTTTTGCCTCTACGTGGTCCATATCCCTCTATTCTGTGCCTATTCACGTATCTGTTAAGATGCCTCTTAAATGCTGCTATTATAGCTGCTTCTACTAACTCTTCCGGCAGCACATTCCAGGCACTTGTCCTCCTCTGTGTATAAAACTTGCCTCTCACACCTCCTTTAAACTCTTCACCTTTTACCTTAAACCTATGTTCCCTACTAATTGACATTTCTGTCCTCAAAAAAAACTCCAATTATCCATGCCTTGCATAATTTTGTCAACTTCTATAAGGTTGCCCATTATTCTCCAAAGTTCAACTGAAAACGAACTAAGTTTTTTTCCATTAACTTCTCAATCTTTTCTGTCCCCTCTCCAAAGCCTCCACATCCTTCAGGTAGCGTGGCAACCAGAACTGTACACAATACTAGGAGAAAGTAAGGACTGCAGATGCTGGAGATCAAAACTTAAAAATGTGTTGCTGGAAAAGCGCAGCAGGTCAGGCAGCATCAAAGGAGCAGGAGAATCGACGTTTCGGGCATAAGCCCTTCTTCAGGAATGAGCTGATTCCTGAAGAAGGACTTATGCCTGAAACGTCGATTCTCCTGCTCCTTTGATGCTGTCTGACCTGCTGCACTTTTCCAGCAACATATTTTTAAGCTCTGTACACAATACTGCAAATGTGGCCTAGCTACACTTTAGATTAGGTTAGATTCCCTACAGTGTGGAAACAGGCCCTTCAGCCCAACCACTCCACACCGACCCTCTGAAGAGTAGCCCACCCAGACCCATTTCCCTCTGACTAATGTACCTAACACTATGGGCAATTTAGCATGGCCAATTCACCTGGCCTGCACACCTTTGGACTGTAGGAGGAAACTGGAGCAAACTCACGCAGACACAGGGAGAATGTGCAAACTCCACACAGACAGTCATCCGAGGTTGGAATCAAACCTGAGATCCTGGTGCTATGGGACAACAGTGCTAACCACTGAGCCACCATGCTGCCCACGGTTCTATCCAGCTGCAACATGACTCACCAATTTTTATACTCTGTGCCCTGACTGACAAAGGCAAGCATGCCATGTGCTGTCCTGACCACCTTATCCACTTGTATTGCTACTTTCAGGGAACTTTGGATCTCTCTGAATATTAATGCTTCTAATGGTTATACCATATACAGTCGACTTCGCTCTTCCACTAGACTTTCTAAAATGCATCACCTCATATCTGTCCAGATTAAACTCCTTCTGCTATTTCTCTGCCCACATCTCCAGCCTATCTACATCCTGCTGTATCGTCTGGGCAATCCTCTTTACTATCCGCAGCTCCCCCAACCCTTGTGTCATCCACAAACTTACTAATCAGGCCACCTACATTCTCCTCCAAATCATTTCCATATATTATAAACAACACTGGTCCCAGCACAGATCCCTGCGGAACATCACTGGTTACAGAGCTCCAATCAGAAAACCACACAGCTCATAGGGCTATAGGGATCAAAGAGTACGGGGAGAAAGTGGAACAGAGTACTGAGGTGGATGGTCAGCCATGATTGTGTTGAATAACAGAGCAGGCTCAAAGCCTTGGATGGCCTACTTTTGCTCCTATTTTCTAAGTTTCTGAGCATACACAGCAAGAAAGTGGAGAGACAAAGAGAGGTAATGTTTCAGGTCCGTGTCTTTTATCAAATGGTGCCCATGACTTGCTGAGCATTCCAGGACTTTCTGTTTTTAATTCAGGTTTCTGGGATCCTCAGCTTTGTACTTTTGTAATAACACTTCACAACCAGTCCCACTTCCCAATTCTGGCTAACGCATACAACAGTTACTCACTCTTCTCTGTTACTAAGACTGGAGGAGTGCTTTGCCAAAACAGAGTTTCACACTAAGCGAGGAAAAAATATAAATTTTTCTCTCTCCCTTTACTAAGAGAGTAACACTAGCTTCAGAAGCCAGTGCCCTGAAGCAGAAAAAGCTACTTAAACATCAGGTTGCAATTAAAGAAAGAGAAAGCAAGAAAAATTCTCCAATTAACTTGGGAAGACATAAACATTAAGTAATATTTGAGGAGTGGGGCTATAGGGTTGGGGGCTGGAAGAATGTTTCATTGTTTATTATTTCTTTGGAAGTTTTGGTCACAATGCTGGAGCCCAGAGGTGGGCCTTCCACCCAACCCACCTCCACATCTGGCATCGTCCTCACTGCTTGTGATGTCATCTGCCCCAATGTCTAATGTAGCCCACAACCCAGACTGACAATGTGACAATGAGGTCAGACATTCTTCAAAGTTACGTTCACAGAAGCGAGAATTCTCATAACTCTGCATTCCCAAGTCAATGACGAAAATGTAGGCACTATGGTGACCTACATGTGACCTCCCGTGCTGCAATCACATGGTCACCTATAAATGCCATCAGAATACACCAAGGGACTGCAATTAATACTCTCTGCCAGCTAGGCCAACATCTTGAGAAAACATTTTTTTAAGACAAACAAGCACATTACAATGCCAATTAATTTAACTTCTTGACTTGAGTCAAGTTTCCCAAACAACAAATAGAGTTTGTCAATTTGAAAGGACACAGATCTAGCTCAGCTCAATAATAAACTGGGTATTAAGACAGCAATTACCAACTCACTACAAAGACAGTTGAGACATTTGCTACTTTTGCTTTTTACACTTACCCCCTATCGTCACGCTGCAGAAATTGGAGGGCACAAGCCAGAAGTAACTTTCTAAAAACTGAATTGTAACAATATTATCTGGGTTCTGGTCTGGAACTTGCTGCCAGCTAAGAATTCACAAATAGGATCAGAACCTGGGTTTCTAGGGCTAATTAATGTGACTTTAAAACCATGGGCAGTCCATGAATTAAAATTAATAAATGTGAAATTACCCAAGAGGGATGTGCTAATACAACTATAACTTAATTGTCTAGATTTGATTTACCTCTGACTGTCAAAGTTGTGGAATTCGCACTCTGAGTAAGTTAGAATTATGACTTAATCAATGGAAGGTTTACCTTCCATTGTTTCTAAAAGTGGTTAAAGACTAAGCAGAAGCAAAGCTAATTCAGAGGCCAGAACATATCTCCACTAGGTTAAGCATGGTCAGTTTTGAGGATTTAAAGATTATCTCCACTTCTTAGAGATTACACATATTGCAAATACTTTAAAGAGCAGAGCAGAATTTATTCCATGAAGTAAGACTGACCTCTGATGGCCATTTTGATAAAGTCATGATACATAATTTCTTTACTGCAGGGACTGCAATATTTTCCTAATAAGCATGATGATCCCAATCAGCCAATTTAGAAAACAGATTACAATGAGGAGTGACAGAGTGTCATGAACCGGATATCTGCTATGCTTTATAAATGAATCCTTCTCCTGAAATGGCTCATTTCGCAAATGAATCCCTACAATAACCACACCAAGAGCTGTGGTAAACAAAACAGAGGTATCCAAGTGATATAAGTCATGTCTTGCAAGTAGCATCTGTGCCATAAGTTCCAGGCAAGGACCATCTGCAACAAGAAAGAGTCTAACCACCTTTCTTTAAACTTATCAGCATTGCTGTTGCTGAATACCTCACCATAAACATCCTGGGGGCAGTCATCACTTACCAGAAGCTTAACTGGAACAACCATTTCAACACGTGGCTACAATAGCAGGTCAGAGGCTGGGAATTCAGTGGCTCGTAAGTCACCTCCTCACGCTGCCAGTTTTTCCATCATCAGCACACCACGTGCCAAGAGTGTGATAAAATGCCCTCCAGTTGCCTGTCAGTATGCCACTCCAACAACACCTAAAAAGTTCATCCCTGCGCAAGACATCCTACCTACTACTTTTTACAACCACTCCATTCCCAGTATACATAGTTAGCAATGTGTACCATCTACAAGATGTACTGTAAAAACTTGGCAAAACTTCTTTGGCAGAATTTTCCAAACCTGTGGTGTTTCCCACCTACAGCTGCAGATACGTGGCCCAACACCATCCATAAGTTACCCACCAAGTAATATTAAGTAAATTTTGACTTCCTCTACCCTGTAGAAATTGAGTAGAATTTAACCCTGTACTCCCACTCTGGTTTAACCTTGTCATTAATATCAGCCAATGACTGAGAGGTTCATCTGATCCATATTGTATCCCGAGCTACAAATCTTCTCCCAAACTTTGGATATTGTATCCTTGTCATATTGTTTTTATTAAAACAACAAAACAATTTAAAATATTTTTTATAAAGGGGGGATCATGTTGAATATATTGCAAACCACGAAATGATGTAAGTATGGCACAGACGGAGAGTATTTGATCCCATTGTATCTGATCTGGTGATGGCTGTACACTTGAACTCACATAACATATCAACTGCTGTTAACCATTTATCTCCACATAGTTTTAATAACTTCCTATCCATTTTAAATTATGTTCTGATCTGTGTTTAAGAAGCTAGTGGTGGTGAAACATTCCATTTTCCAAACCTCCAAGTTCTCTCTTCATTCTTTTGCTGATACCAAGCCTCTCAATCTATTTGAACTTCTCTGTTATAATGAGAATGCCCAAATTTTAAATTTATTATTTCCTTGCCAGTATCGTTTTAATGGATTCATATATCCTTTTGATCGTCCTGTTGTAACTTAAGTATGGGGGTGGACTGTGCTGAAGCAGAACAGCTCAAATCTTTTGCCATTCAGCTTTTGAAAAAAAAGATGCCATTATCACTGGACATGCGAGTTTATAATGATGTGATGAGGACAGTAAGACATCCAAGACCTTAGTGAACAGTGGAACTAACAGTTTATCTTCCCTAACCAAAGGGTTCTTCTAGCCAAGGGGTAGTGTCCTTATCTCTAACAGTGAGCTTTTTTTAAATATGAAACAAACAGCAAAGAGATGTAAATAAACATGTGAATTATGGAGGTCCACAACTTATTGCCTATAACTCAATTCCCTAATTTTTCTGGGTAACTTGTGTATTAATAACAGTCACCAATAGTAAACAGTAAGGTTTCACAAACAGTAATGCAATAATCATTAGAAAACCTTTGTATTGATGCTATTTTAGGGAGATTGTTAAGAATTCATAAAGAGGACACATGGGGGAGTCCAGAACTAGAGGGGAAAGATGTAAAAGAGACCTAAGGGGCAACTTTTTCACGAAGAGGGTGGTATATGTATGGAATGAGCTGCCAGAGGAAGTGGTGGAGGCTGGTACAATTGCAACATTTAAAAGGCATTTGGATAGGTATATGAATAGGAAGGGTTTGGAGGAATATGGGCCAGGTGCTGGCAGGTGGAACTAGATTGGGTTGGGATATCTGGTCGGCATGGACGGGTTGGACGAAAGGTCTGTTTCTGTGCTATACATCTCTATGACTCAATGAGAAAGGCTCGCTCTACTTTAATTTGATAAGTCACTAAGAATGGATTTGATGCATCCAAAGATACTGACAGAAGCAAGGATGTAAACTATGGAAGCCATAAGCAACTGATCCACTTTAGATACAAGGGTGGTGCCAGAAAACTGTAGAATTACAAGTAATATATATTTGGTCAAAATATGATGAAAGGGAACTACAGACTAGTCAGTTTAACCTCAATGGTCGAGAAACCTTTGGATAAACATTGCACAGGATAAATTAACAGTCACTTCAATGGGGTGGATTAATTAAGGAAAACTAGCATGGGTTTGTCAAAAGCAAAAGGTATTCAACTAACTTATTGGAGTGTTTTGATAAGGTACAAAGACAACTGATGAAGGTAATGCAGTTTGTGGTGTGTTTATGGACTTCAGAAAGGCGTTCGATAAAAAGATTCATAAAAGGCTTGACAGCAAAGGTGAAGCTTGTGGGGTAAAAGACAGCACAGATAAGAAGTTGGCTTAATGTCAGGAAACAAACATGATCAATAGCCAGCAGTTTTTGAACTGGAGGAAGATAATTAGAGGGGTTCCCTTGGCATTGAGACCAAGACCACTGTTTTCCTTAATATATATTAATGGATGAAACTTAGGTGTGCAGAACATGATGTCAAAACTTACAGGTGACACACAATATAGAGATGTGGTGAACTTTGCGGAGGATCGTAATGGCTTTAAAGAAAGCGAAGGAAATGTCATGGGCAAACCTCTGGCAGATGAAAATTAACGCAACAAGGTGTGAAGTAACCCATTTGCTAATAAGAATGAGGAGAGGCGATACAAACTAAACAGTATATTTCTAAAGGGTGTAGTCCAACAGAGGGATCTGGGGGCATGCATTCATAAGCCATTAAAGGTGGTAGGTTAGTTTGATAAAGTGGTTAAAAAGGCACACCTAGTCTGAGTTTTATTCATTAATGCATAGACTACTAAAGCAAAAAACTTATGATGAAACAAAAACAGGAACTGCTGGAAAAGCTCAGCAGGTCTGGCAGCATTTGTGAAGAGAAATCAGGGTTCATGTTTTGGGTCGGGCGATCTTTCCTCAGAAAGTTATGAGGAATGTTTACAAAAAACTAATTTAGCCTCAGCTGGAGTTTTGTGTCCAGTTCTGGGGTCCACACTTCAGAAAAGGGGTGAAGACTTTAGAGAGTGTGGGAAGAAAATTTGTGAGAACTGATTACTTTGACAGGTGGATGAAGTCAAGATGGTTTCCTTGGCGAAGGTCAGTTTGAGAGGAGATTTGTTGGAAATGTTCGAAATCATGAATTCTTTAAAGAGTAAATAAGTAGAAAGTTTCCCATTGGAAAAAGAATTGAGGAAAAAGGATGCTGTTTTAAGGTGATTGACAAATGTGCTTGTATCTCTGGGGCGAGTCTTGAATCTACAATCTTCGATCTCAGAAGCAAGGGTGCCAACTGCGCCATGCCTAACAGTGTAACATTTTCGTGTTGTGGCACATGAAGTTGACACCTTGCCTGCTGCTTTGTTGTAAATTCACACAAGGACTGTTGTAGATTGGAAACTGGATTGACACTGTCTGTTCTTGAAAATGCTAACAGCTGTCTGCTTTGTATGACTAGAATGGAAAAGATTATGCACAAACAGAGGGAAATGGCAAGACGTGGCAACTATATTGTTCATAGCTGGAATGGAATCAATTGGCAGTTTGGACTAGAGCCAGCTGGGCAGTTCTGAGCCACCTCAGTCAGGCTGATGTCCGCTTTAATGTATTCTACTTAATCTCCTTTCAGAACTTGTTCACATATTATTAAATTGGAGAGGGGTCAAAAGAGATTTACCAGGAGGTTGCCAGGAATTGAGGGTTCAAGTTGTAAGGAAAGACTGAATAGGCGGGACATCTTTTCACTGGAGCATAAGAGGTTGAGAGGTGACCTTATAAAATTATGAGGGGCATCGATAAGGCAAACAGCAAACGTCTTTCTCCCTCAGGTGGGTGAGTTCAAAATTAGACGGCATAATTTTAAGGTGGAAGGAGAAAGATTTAAAAGGGACCTGAAGGCAACTCTTTCACGCAGAAGGTGGTTCGTGCGTGGAATGAACTGCCAAAGGAAGTGGTAGATCTAGGTACAGTTACAACATTTTTAAAAATGTTTGGATACGTACATGAATAGGAAAGGTTTGGAGGGATCTGAGCCTAACATAAGCAAGTGGGACTAGTTTAGTTTGGGAAACTTGGCCAGCATGGACAAGTTGGACCAAAGGATATGTTTCTGTGCTGTACGACTGTATCGCTCCTACTCTGGCATGTCGAGGAGGTGCCGGCGTTGGACTGGGGTGGACAAAGTTAAAAATCACACAACACCATGTAATAGTCCATCAGGTTTATTTGGAAGCACTAGCTTTCAGAGCACTGCTCCTTCGTCAGGTAGCTAGTGGGGTAGGATACTGTTGAACTGTAACCTGGCGTTGTGTGACTTTTAACTTTGTCCTACTATGACAAACTGGATATTTGCAGTATTGCACATAATGGGAGCGACATTCAATATAATCGGCCTACTACTGAGAACTGGGCACTGTGGACAATCACTGCATCTAAATAGGTAAAGCCCACAGCCAATCTAAGCTGAGTAGTAATGCTGGAGGTGGTGCAGTGGGGAACAGAATCTTCTTCCTCCTGTCACACTGATTAAACCAAAGCAGCACTGGGGGGATCTTTGTGGGAGAGATTGTCTCTGAGGCTTACCACCTCTCTTTGTCCACAACTGTTTCCTCCCTTAATGCAGCCACAACGCACCGCCCCTTTCAGAATCACTGGCTGTGTTTAAGAGGGGTCGGAGATGCCCAATTTCCAGTTTTCCACCTAAGAACAGAAGCATAACTTGTAATCGGTATTGGGATTGCTACCTATTCATCTGACAAAAATGAGGAGGGGTTCAGCTCCAAATTAGTGTGATCCCAGCATCCAAGTGAACACACATTCATTTTCAGATGCAATCTTCTTTCCAGCCCAATGCATAAAACAGTGGTAGGAAAGTATTATGTGTCCATGTTCCTTGTACAGTATGTTCACTATGTTGGCTATGGCTTTAAGGGAAGATCCATTTCAAATACAAAAGGATGGAAAATCTGAAGAAAAGTCATTCTATGCCATTCCAGCACACTTCAAAACCAGCAACGCCTGAGACCAGGAATCAATTTCTCTTGTTAGGCTCTCAGCTGGAGACTATTCTCTAACATGGGACAGAGCCGAAGGGTGGGGGACTGTTAATCCATTTCAAAGGTTTTTATCCGACTGCAAAAGGAACTTTGGGCTGTTAGATATGGATCTCTTCAATTACATGAAGGTAAATATTGCCTAAAAACATTTTGCAGGTTTGCCAGCAGCAACTCAATCATTTGCTCAGTTATATGAACAAAATTACAACCTTTAGTTTTCCAACTTTATGGATACTTGAGGAAGTTAGAATTCTTACTATGTGAACAGCTCTCAGATAGAGACTTATACTAACGTTAGATAAAGACCTGAGAAATCAATTTAGCAGAAATGCAGTGCACGTACTTCACTGTCAGTATTCATTCATGAAACGTGAGCACAGCTAGCTAGCCAGCACTTAATACCCATCCCCAACTGCACCACCCGTTTAACAGAAAAAATGCTGACTCTATTACCTACCACACTGAATGATTAATGAATGAATATGCTCAGACTGAAGATGGAGTTATAAGGATTTAAGGGAACCTTAAGATATGCCTAGCTTAGAGCTAAAGGAAGAAATTCTACAGTGTAACCCTCACAGCAAGTTAGCCCTGGGATTGGAGGGCACCCTGCTCAGCAAGTAAAGAGAAATGAACCCGTTGGAACTGCCACTGAACTGTTCGTGATAAGGACTGTAATTCCATGCAGAGTGCAATGTGAGATAAGGAAAGAGGAACCAGTCATTTCAATATAGTATAAGTAGCATTCAGAAAAAAAATGTTCAGTCAATGTTTTTTGTTATTTCATACAGTAAAACATAAAATCTTTATGTTATTCTTTAAGCTGTTAACATCAAGTATGAATTTTTCTCTGTAAAGGTTATCTGTCTCTTCGGAGATCGTAACAATAAACATTTGAACATTCAACATATTCAAAACAGTGGGTAAAAGAGTCAATCAGCATTGTGCCACAGCCACACTAATCCTAGTAACAGGAAATGGACAGATGCTAGTCATACCAGAAGCCCTCACTTGCATAGTAGGGAAGCAGTGGGAGTGTGTCAGCATTGACAAGATGGGCCGAATGGACCCTTTTGTGCTGTATCATTTCTATGGTTCTACTTGTCAGGTTTTTTTCCCACATGGAGGAGCAAAGATCAAAAGAAAAGCAACTGTAGGTGCACTCCTCTTCTTGTTTAATAGCTGTAGTAAACAGGCAGGAGGCTGGAAGAACACAGCAAGCCAGGAGGTGGAGAAGTTGACGTTTCGGGTGTAACCCTTCTTCAGGACTGGGGGTGGGTATAAGGGGAGTTGTAGATAAAAGGGGTCGCAGGGGCAGGGTGGTGAAGTGGGGGTATGTGAAGACAGACAGAGAGTACGACCTGGTTGGTCAATGGGAGGCATGAATCCGATTGGTGGCAGGGAGGAGTTGAAGGGAATGGAGGGGAGGGGATGGGAAGGCAGTCGGGGGATGGGAGGAGAGGTTATTTGAAATTGGAGAATACAATGCTGAGTCTTCCGTGCTGTAGACTGCCCAGGTGGAAGATGAGGTGGCATTCCTCCCAATTTGCAGTTGGTCTCGTTGTGACAATGGAGACCAAGGATGGTCATGTCAGAACGGGAGTGGGAAGGGGAATTAAAATGGGCAGTGACTGGGAGGTCAGCTCAGCCCCTGTGGGCCTGGCTGTGATGCTCATCTAAGTTTACATTTGGTCTCCCAGATATTGAGGAGACCACATCGGGAGCAAACTAGTTGTAGTAAACTAGGTTGGAAGAGAGACAGGTGAACCTCTGTCTCACCTGGAAGGACTGTTTGTGGCCCTGGATGTAGGTGAGGGGGGGTGGAGTGCCAGTAGGTTTTGCATCTTTTCTGGTTGCAGGGGAAGGGACGTAGGGGCTCGGGGTGGGGGTGGTTGGTGGGGAGAGTGGTGCAAACCAAGGACTGTTATAGGGAACAGTCCTTGCAGAAGGCAGAGAGGGGTGGGGAGGGAAAGATGTCCTTGGTGATGGGATCTAGTTGGAGTTGGGGAAAGTGTTTAAGGATGATGCATTGGTTACGGAGACTGGTGGGGTGGTAGGTGAGGACAATGGGGACTTAGTCTTTATTGCTTTGGGAGGCAGGGTTCAGAGCAGTGGAACAGGGAAGGGAGACAATGCAGTGGAGTGCTGTCAGAGAGAGGAAAAGCATGTTGTTTGAAAGAGGTAAACATCTGGGATGCTTGGGAGTGGAATGTCTCCTCATCCGAGCAGATGCAGCGGAGGTGGAGGAATTGGGGGAACGGGAAGGAGTTCTTGCAGGATCCCGGGTGTGAGGAGGTGTAGTCCAGGTAGTTATGAGAGTTTATGGGTTTGTAGTAAACTGTCACCGGAGATGGAAACGGAAGGGTCAAGAAAGGGGGAGGGAGGTGTCTAAGATGGACCAAGTGAATTTGACGGCGGGGTGGAAGTTGTGGGTGAAGTCGATGAACTGCTCCTGTTCAGCCTGGGTGCAGGATGCTGCACCGATGCAGTCAACAACATAACGGCGGAAGAGTTGGAGCACAGTACCTGTGTAGGTACTGAAGAGGGACTGTTCGACGTGGCTGACAAAGAGGCAGGCGTAGCTGGGGCCCATCTGAGTGCCCATGGCCACTCCCTGGATTCGGAGGAAATGGGAGGAGTTGGAGGAAAAGTTATTAAGGGTGAGCACTGGGTCAGTGAGGTGGAAGAGGGTATTGGTCGAGGGGGACGGCATGGGTCTGTTGGAGAAGAACAAGCGAAGGGCCTGTGGGCTATCTTTGTGTGGTGTGGATGTGTATAAGGACTGCACATTCATAGTGAAGATAAAGCGCTGTGGACCGGGGAACTGGAAGTTGCTGAAGAGATGGAGGGCATGGTTGGTGTCGTGGTTGTAGGTGGGATGTGCCTGAAGCAAAGGGGAGAGGATGGGGTCGAGGTAGGACGAGATGAGTTTGTTGGGGCAGGACCATGCTGACACAATGGGTCGGCCAGGGTAGTTGGGCTTGTGAATCTTGGGGAGCAGGTAGAACCGGGCAGTACTGTGTTGGGGGACTATCAGTTTGGAGACTGTGGAAGGAGAGACAATGAGGGCACGCACAGTGTGAGTAATTTTGGCCTGATGTGTCGCAGTGGGGTTGTGGGCAAGGGGGAGGTGGGATGTGGTGTCAGAGAGTTGGCTTCGGCCTCTGTGACATAAAGGTCCATTCTCCAGACTACCACCGACCCTCCTTTGTCAGTGGGTTTGATGGTGAACTGGGGGTTGGTGCGGTTAATAGCTGACCAAAGGAGCATTGGCTATAAGCTACAAACTGGTGGTCAGCTGCCTTTTCCATTTTGGTCATAATTGTTACTTTATCAGGATGCCAGAGAAAGGTCATTGAATAATTTGAAAAACAACATGACTCTGAAACTCACAAAAAAGACAGAAATTAATTATGCTATTACTTCATCAACTGTGGTTAGCTTGGTCTCAAACAGAGCCTTCTCATTATTGCTGATTACTTTTGTTAACTCATTATACTTGCAAACGATAGTATCTGACCTGGTAACTGAAAGTCTCATTCTGGGTGTACTGCCATTGCTCAAGACAGCCAGCGTGATTCCTGCCAAATGTATAATTAAAATTACAAGAAACTAGCTAGCGTAGGTTCAGAAAAAATAAGGAAAACAATTACATGCATTTGAAGTTGAAAGAACTACTTTGTAAACAAACACAGAATACATTGATTGATTTACTGTGTCATGGTGGCACAGTGGTTGGCACTGCTGCCTCACAGCACCAGGGACCCGGATTCAATTCCTGCCTTGGGCGACTGTCTGTGTGGAGTTTGCACATTCTCCCCGTGTCTGCGTGGGTTTCCTCCGGATGCTCTGGTTTCCTCACACAATCCAAAGATGTGCAGGTTAGGTGAATTAGCCATGCTAAATTGCCCATAATGTTAGGTATGTTAGTCAGGGGTAGATGTAAGGGAATGGGTTACTCTTCGGAGGGTCGGTGTGGACTTATTGGGCTGAAGGGCCTATTTCCACACTGTAGGTAATCTAATCTAATTGTCAATTTCTACTCCACGCTCACTGCTAACTAGACTCACCTCCTCCCACCCTACTTTCTGTAAAAACACCATCTCTTATTTCCAATTCCTCTGCCTCCACCGCATCTGTTCCCAAGATGACCAATTCCACCTCAAAAAGGCACAGATGGCGTCCTTCTTCCATGATCGCAACCCACGTGGTTGATGATGCCCTCCAGCGCATCCCCTCCACTTCCCGCACCACCACCCTAAACCCCACCCCTCTCAATGCAACAAGGACAGAACTCCCGTGGAACAAACCTTCAAACCCCACCAACCTCTACATACATTGCATCATCCTCTGCCACTTCCACCACTTCCAAACAGACCCCGCTACCAAAGATATATTTCCCTCCCCACCCCTATCAGCGTTTCGGAATGGCCATTCCCTCCGTGACTGCCTCATCACATCCCACTCCTGGCACCTTTCCCTGCCACTGCAGGAAGTGCAAAACCTGCACCCATACCATTCCCCTCACCTCCATCCAAGGGCCCAAGGGACCCTTTCACATCCGTCACAAATTTACCTGCACTCTACCAATGTCATTTACTGCATCCGTTGCACCCGGTGTGGTCTCCTCTACATTGGGGAGACAGGATGACTCTTTGCAGATCATTTCAGAGAAAATCTGTGGGACACCCGGACCCACCAACCCCACTGCCCCGTGGCTGAACAATTCAACTCCCGCTCCCACTCCATCTAGGACATGTAGGTCCTGGGACTCCTCCACCGCCAAACCGTTACCATTTGATGCCTGGAGGAAGAACGCCTCACATTCCACTTTGGGACCCTGCAACCACAGGGGGTAAATGTGGATTTCAACAGGTTTCTCACTTCCCCTCCCCCACATCATCCCAGTCCCAAGCTTCCAACTCGGCACCGCCCTCCGGACCTGTCCATCATTCCGCCCTCTGACCGATCACCTTCTCCTTCACCCACCTATTGCTTTCTCAGCTACCTTCCCCCCAACCCCACCCTCCTCCCATTTATCTCTCAGCTCTGACCCACAAGCCTCATTCCTGATGAAGGGCTTCTGCCCGAAACGTTGATTCTCCTGCTCCTCGGATGCTGCCTCACCAGCTGTACTTTTCCAGCATCACACTCCCGACTCTGATCTCCAGCATCTGCAGTCCTCAATTTCTCCTATGCAATTGTTAAAGAAAGGTACTTTATATTGTTATAATAAAACAAAGAACTATGGATGCTGGAGATCTGAAACAAAATCAGAAATTGCTGGAGAAACTCAGCTGATCTGGGCAGCATCTGTGGGAAGAAAGTAGACTTAGCGTTTCAAATCCGGAGACTCTTTGGTAAACTGTTAGGAGCTAGGAAAAACTATTATTTATGGTGAAGCTGAAATTGGGAGGCGGGGGAAGTGGGGGAAGGGGAGGTGATGGGGTGGACAGTGCCTTGTCAGATGGAGGATGGAAATAGGAATTGGGAGAGGTGAGTGTTAGGTAGAGACAGAGTCCAGAGAGAGAGAAAGATAAAAGGTGGTAGATAAATTAATGGGTAGCAGGCCGGGATTCAACCAATGCTGAATAAGTGACAATCGGGGCTAACAGGAGCAGAAAATAGGTGCAACTCATACAATGTGATTAACGGGTCTAGGAGTGCTTGAAATGAGTGACTGTGTTGAAAGCAACCCATGTCTTAACAGGACCATGTGTGTGTGGGTAAAAGACATGGAATTAGGCTCTAAACTTAACTCGATGTTGAGTCCTAAAGGCTACAGGGCCCACAAGCAGAAAATGAGATGTTCTTTGAGCTTGTCTTGAGGCTCATTGGAACGCTGCAGAGACATTAGCGTGGGGACAAGGTGCTCTGTTGAAGTGGCAGGCAACTGGAAGCTCAGAGTTATTTTTGCAGACAGAACATATGCTTTCTGCAAAACAGTCAGCAAGCTTAAGTTTCATCTCCCTAGGCCACATTATGAACAGCGAACACTATAGACTAGATTGAGAGAAGTGCAGGTAAATTGCTGCTTCACCTGGAAGGTGTACCTGGTGCCTTGGATAGTGAGGTTGGAGGAGGTAAATAGGCAGGTGTTACACATTCTGCAATTACATGGGAAGGTGCTGCAAGGCTGTGAGGAGATGTTGGGAATTGAGGAGGAATAGACCTGGTTGCCCCTATAGAATATTGACAAGGGAGGGGAGGGGAGTATGTGTCTGGTCTTGGCATCTCTTTGGAGGTGACGGTAATGCAGCTTACAATCTGTTGGGTGTGGAAGCTGGTGGAGTGGTAAGTGAGGAATGGGGTGTGAGGACCATTGTTGGTGGAGGGAAGGGGGGAAGGAGTAAGGGCAGAAACTGGTCTCCCTGCTATAGGAAAGATGCCGTAAACTTGAAAGGATTCAGAAAGGATATACAAGGATGTTGCCACGTTTGGAGGGTTTGAACTATAGGGACAGGCCAAATAGGCTGGGACTGTTTTCCCTGGAGCATCGGAAGCTGAGGGATGACTTATAATATTTTCTAAAATCATGAGGGGTATGGATAGAGTGAACATTCAAGAAGTTTTCCTCAGGATAGGGGACTTCAAAACTTGACGTTACAGGTTTCACGTGAGGGGGAAAGATATAAGAGGGACCGAAGGGACATCCTTTTCACACAGAGGTTGAAAGGTGTGTGTATGGAATGAGCTGCCAGAGGAAGTAGTGGAGGTTGGTACAATTACAACATTTAAAAGGCATCAAGATGGATACATGATTAGGAAGGGTTTAGAGGGATATGGGCCAAATGTTGGCAAATGTGTCTGGATTACTTTAGGATATCTGGTCGGCATGGACAAATTAGACCGAAGAGTCTCTTTCCGTGCTGTACAGCTTTATGACTCTATGACTACATGTAGGAGATAGGTCGAGTGCTGCTCGTTTGCTGCTGGCCTCTGTCAGATACGTACCTAGTGGCCAAAATAGAACCTTATAAACAGAATAAAAACTAATACAAAAATTCTTCTTCATTGTATAAATTCCTTCTCCTCCACCAGTGTGGGTTTCCTCCAAAGATGTGCAGGTCAGGTGAATTGGCCATGCTAAATTGCCCGTAGTGATAGGTGAATTAGTCAGAGGGAAATGGGACTGGGTGGGTTACTCTGTGGAGGGTCGGTGTGGACTGGTTGGGCCGAAGGGCCTGTTTCCCCACTGTGGGGAATCTAATCTAATCTAAAACCATTCAACATTTTCTTCTCTTTTCTTTATGGTTCTTCCCAAGACAAGGTTCTGTATAGAATGTTATTAATATTAAAAAAGTTGGCAATTTTATAAGTGAATTAGTAT
Organism: Chiloscyllium plagiosum; assembly: GCF_004010195.1. Classification (NCBI taxonomy): domain Eukaryota; kingdom Metazoa; phylum Chordata; class Chondrichthyes; order Orectolobiformes; family Hemiscylliidae; genus Chiloscyllium; species Chiloscyllium plagiosum. Next base: position 27,852,050 of record NC_057737.1, on the reverse strand, counting down.
TTTATACTAACTTTTAATAGGCGTGATTGTCATTAGGATCACAATCACGCATGCTAGAACTATAAAAAAGATAGCTGAGATATTATCATAAATTTATAAAAAGTTCATTACAAAATGATATAGTACATAGTACAGCTCGTATCATTCCTCCATTTACAAAGGGAGACAGATCAAATTCAGAGAACTGTATAGTGAGCTTAATGTCAGTGGTTGAAAAGATGATGACAATTTTACTGGAAGTTATTATGGAGAAAAAGACTAGAAAACAGAAAATATAGTCAACGCTGTATTTAAAAGGTTATGCTTGATCAACTTTGTTGAATTATATGAAGAACAAAATAGGAATGGGAGACAAAGATACTGGAGTAGATAACTGCCACTTCAAATCAATTAAATCTTCACTTGATATAAATTTTATTAACTCTAAAATGCCTTGATTTTAAAATATTTGTCTGTCTTTTTTAAAATTCCTGTTCCCTCACTTCCCTGTATGTGTATAACCTCATGCAGACTGTCCTCTGAGATATCAGAGTTCAAACAATTCTTGCTCCTTGTTCATCCTTGCTTTTAACCACATCGCCATTGTCTTTAGCAGCCTCAGTCTCTTTGCACTGAAATTTCCTCCTTAAGTCTTTATAACTCTCTGCCTCTCCTTTAAGATGCTCCCTAAACCCTCACTCAGACCAAGCTTTTGAACACCTGCACTAATACTTGTATGTGTCTTTGTTTCTTTTAAAGTTTATTTAAAACTCCAAACAGGACATCATTTAAATGTTTTCTTATGTTACAAGTTTCTTGGTATTACAATTTACTTTTGTATATATTATTTGTAATTTGCAATCCAACGATATATTGAGAATTATTCCATGTGATAACTCCTCATCAGGTATGCATGGACTAGAGTTTAAACTTTAGACCATCTTACAAGTTTTGAGAAGCAGTTAGTAATTAAATTTTTCAAAATCTCGAAGGCAAAAGCCTACCAATTTGGTGTCCTTTAAATGCTGCATTGTTGCTATTTAAGCTCATAAAACTGCTACAATAGTATCAGATTCTCTAAACACCTGCTCACTTACCATCAGGTCAGATTTTGTCATGCAACTAAATGTTTTGCATTTTTATAAGCTATGTATGGATTTCAAATGATATTTGTTTGATGTTAATGCAATTATCACAGGACCATTGCAACATCAATTGTATAAGCCCGTCGGTCAGATTTACAATTTCACATAAAATTTGACTTGCATTATTCCATGTTAATTAATACTGAATGGAAAGGATCATATATTTAATTCAAAACTTTTGCTTTCAAATTTACATTCTGCATGACTAACTGTAAAATAGCAAAGACTTTTTACATTACATTACAGTATGGAAACAGGCCCTTTGGCCCAACAAGTCCACACCGACCCGCCGAAGCGCAACCCACCCATACCCCTACATTTACCCCTTACCTAACACTACGGACAATTTAGCATGGCCAATTCACCTTACCTGCACATCTTTGGACTGTGAGAGGAAACCGGAGCACCCGGAGGAAACCCACACAGACATGGGGAGAACATGCAAACTCCACACAGTCGGTCGCCTGAGGCGGGAATTGAACCCGGGTCTCTAGCGCTGTGAGGCAGCAGTGCTAACTACTGTGCCACCGTGCCACCCTTAAGCATAAAGGGTCACCTGAAACAGTATTACTCTCTACAATTCTGAACACTATGGTTGCATAATTCCCTGCCTAATGCCCATTTTTTGACGCTATGCAATATCGAGGTCTTCGATGATGCATGCACATCTGCTTTAAGTCATGCCATCCTGGTGAGATTATTAACAGATGCAGAGTGCATCTCCCAGAAATGTGCAGAGTAAGCACAGCATGATGCCGATCAGCATGCAATTCTGATTTGATGCCAATCCTGCAACTTTGGAGTGTGACACTCCAGCTCCTATCTCTCAACCACACCCAGATCAACATTGTTTCAGCATCAAGAATGACCAAATATTTCAGGCTAGTTGCAAACTGATTTCTTCTGATTTTTCCTGCAATTGTACCAGTATTTAATGGTATAGAGTTCTTTACAGTTCTAAAGCCTGCCATGCCACAAGATTCCATCATGACTTCAAGTTTTATGCATAGGTCCCTTGCTTGCAAAGTTGAATGAATGGTAGGCATTCCCCTCTTGGACAGAGTCCTTCGATGAAAGAAAAGTAATGCTATGGGCATTTCTTCCACCACCTGTGATATGCCTCCTGCAACAACATCAGAAAAGATAACTTCAAACTCTTCTGTAGCTGATGCCCTCCCTACAGCTTAACTGAATCCGATCGATCAAGCTACATGCTCTATATCGAGCTTGGAATAAGCTGATATTTCCTCTAATTAAATACTGCAAATGCTGTAATCATTGTCTTTAGACCACCTCCCAATTTCATTCCCTAAACATGTGCATTCGTCCAAATCTGAATCAGATACTCACCACCTTGGCATCCGGCATCAAACCGGAAATCAAATTCTCATCCCACATTCAGTCTGACATCGAAACTGTTGCATTGCACCTCTGCTGTGTTACCTGTCCCAGCTCATTGGCTACTGAAATCTTCATCCACCTTTCTGTTGGCTCTATTAACTTGACAAGTCAAATGCTTTAGTGTTCACATTTCTATCCTCTCCCCTCTATAAACTTGAGTTCATCCAGAACTCTGCTGATTCCTAATTCACACAGAGACCTGTTCACCCATTCTGTGTCAAGCATTTATTGGCTTGTCAGCATTTTCTGTTTATACATGTGGTGCACTAATACTCAGTAAAGGTGGATCGCCCTCACACCAGGGAATCCCAATGGAGAATGGGAACAGTTAACCAGTGTAACAGTGGCAACTGTTGACAACAATAAATTACAAGTCTGCCTCTGTGTGGTTTTCAATAACATGGAGTCTTAGTAATTTGACAATTTCAGCGTGCTATACAAAACAGGAAATATTTTGCTTGATAAAAGTAAACTAGTTTTGATCTTTTTTCTCTTAGCAAGATTTATGCTCCCATTCTCTGTACACCTTCAGTCCTTAAGGAATTGATTCTGTGTTAAATCAGTGTTGTTATTTTAGTCAAAAGGCCATTATCAACAGGCGTGCCAATAGGAATGGTTGGCTTAATTTTTGCAAACAGGCAAAAGTAAATAAGTTGCCTTTTTTACACTTTATTCCTTTTCACTCTATGCTGAATAATATTTAAAGCCACAGTATTATGGCAGAAAGGAGAGATTTAGTAAATACTCAAAGTATTAGCACAAACCATTTAAAAAATCGATTGTATTTTTTAAAATGGGCTGACAATCCTAACTAAAATGTCCATTTATAAATGGATAAAATTTGAAAAGCAATTTTTATTCATTAAGTTTCATTTCCAAAATTATGAAGAGTTTGAAATTAATCTTTCCAGGACTAAAGATACATTCAAATTTGAATTGTACTAATCCAGGCTTGAGAAGGTGGAGATGAACTGCCCTCTTGAACCACCATAGTTCTTGGAATGTATGTACATCCACAGTGCTGTCAAGAATAGAGATCCAGGATTTTAATACAACAGCAGTGAAGGGAGAGTTCAAAAGGAGATGCAGGCATGGCAGTGATGTCACTGGATTGGTAATCCAACACTGAAATCATACAAAGAACTGTGGATGCTGGTGATCTGAAACAAAAGCAGAAATTACTGGAGAAACTCAGCAGGTCTGACAGCACGGAGGAGAAAGTGAGGACTGCAGATGCTGGAGATCAGAGCTTAAAAATGTGTTCCTGGAAAAGCGCAGCATATGCCCGAAACGTCGATTCTCCTGCTCCTTGGGATGCTGCCTCCAGTAATTTCTGCTTTTGTTTCAGATCACCAGCATCCACAGTTCTTTGTATGATTTCAGTGTTGGATTGCCAATCCAGTGACATCACTGCCATGCCTGCATCTCCTTTTGAACTCTCTCTTCACTGCTGTTGCATTAAAAGTGCAGCAGGTGAGGCAGCATCCAAGGAGCAGGAGAATCAACGTTTCGGGCATATGCTGCGCTTTTCCATGTCTGACAGCACCTATGAACAGAAAGCAGAGTTGATGTTTTGTGTTGGGTGACTCTTCATCAGAACCACCAAGCCAGGTTAATGATCTGGGCAAATGGGTTAGAATCCCACCATTGCAATTCAATTCAATAAAAGTCTGGGATTAAAAGCTGGCCCAATTGTGACCATGTAATCACAGCCAAGTGTCATAAAAACCCTACTAACTGGTATGCTACTCATGTTCTTCAGGCAAGGAAATCTGCCATCCTTACCCCATCTGGCCAGTATTGAATCCAGACCTACAGCAATGTTCTCGCCTATTAACTGCTCTCTGGATAATGAGGGAAGAACAATAAATGTTGGCCTGGCCAGTGATTCCTGCATCCCATGAGTAAATGTTTTTAAAAAGTCAGGGTGATGTATACTGATCAATGGAAAAGCAAAACAAAAGTTGGTGCAACCTTAAGTGGTCTTCTCATTCAGGATATGTTTTTCCTTGGATGGAGAAAACCTAGCTTTCTCACAAAGAAACAGCAACAACAGAAATAATTCTGTCAAATTCAAAGCAAACTCAAGTTTATTGAAATGTTTACATCTGGTATTAACAAAGACAGAGAATGCTGGAGAAACTCAGCAGGTCTGGCAGTGTCTGTGGAGAGAGAAAGGTTAACATTAACAGTTGAAGGTTGGACTTGAAATATTAACTCTGTTTCTCTCTACTCAGATGCTGTCAGACCTGTTGAGTTTCGCCACCATTTTCTGTTTTATTTCAGATTTCCAGCATCTACAGTATTGCGCTTTTAAATGAATGCTTACATCTACTGATCTCCCCTCATCAAATACTACACATGTTGAGAACATGGAAAAACCGAAAACACTTTTTTAAAATCATGATTAAGCTCAATGTGTGTAGTTTTTTTTTAACCACAGTAGGAATTTAAATTGTGTACTTATTAGATTTGTATCTTCTGGTGTGATTTTACTGTCATTCCTCTTCTATTTCTTTTATATGCATTACTTTAAACAATTCATATACATTTTCCAGTACATCTTACTGGCAATCCATTACCCAGCATTTCAAACATCTGGGACATCGTTTCAAGTTTGCAAAGTCTACTGTCAATTCCTTAATTGTGCCAGTAATCTCCACCAAAATGTAATCAACTATAGTCCAGTTTCCAAACTGCGGTCACGATTATAAGAATTTAAATGTTTTTTTTTAAATATTTAATTGCTTAAAGCAGTGTGGGCAAGGCCAGCACATAATACCCATCCCTGACTGTCCCTGAACTGAATGGCTTGCTAGGCTATTTCAGAGGGTGGTTAAAAGTGAACCACAATATCTAAAGTCACTTATAGGCCAGACCAAATAAGGACAGTAGATTTCCTTCCCTAAAGGATGTGAGTGAATCAGGTTTTTGTGACAATCATAATTAGTTTTTTGTGAACCACAATTCAAATCTGGATATAAATCTAGCCTATGTATCCAGAGAATTGCTCCAGTTAATTGGATTAATCATCAAACGCAATTACCACCACATAACTACTTCCCTGCAATTTGATAATGTTAACTAATTATTTACCATTGTTTGAAAGTTAAATAGAAGCTAAAATACTTTATTATCTATTTTTAACACAATCAGTAATAAATGTTTTCTTCAGTTAAGATCTTTGGACTTTAAAAAACATAGTTTCCAACACTTCTTCAAATTAACTGGAAGACGTAACATATTAAAAAGTGAGTTGCTCGAAAGAATCCAAATCGTTGATCTTCATTATTGCAATCTTCCATTAATGAACATTTGATATTCTGCAGCATTATACAGTTGAATAATAATTTTAGATCTTAATGTTGACCTATACATATAAAATGAGCTCAAATTTACACTTGAAATGATAACCCACATTCATTCTAAACAATCAAAAATAATTGTCTATACAATTCTGAAGACTATACAATACAAATTAGAAAACGATTATCAAGCTTAACACAAATAAACGATTAAAAGAAAAAAATACTTCACTCATGCAAGTTCTTCAACATCGACGATAGACCTGAAACCACTTGTATTTCACCTAATTTCCACACATTTCAAAATACTCTCTCCAAGTACAATCTAGTTAAGAGGGGATAAATGCTGCAATTATACTGTTGACTGATTTTCACAATTCAATTTGACATAGTAGAGAAATTTAATACACTCATCATTACACTTTAGTGAAATCCTAATGACAGCACTCATGTTTCAGTATTCATTGCATGACTGAAGGAATTAGAAGCTGTTACTGTCACAAACGGAATTTACATTTGCTATTGTTCTCCATGATCAACGTATTTTTAAGGTGATGTAAGTCAGTCTTCCTACTTTCATGATTTGGAGGTGCCGGTGTTGGACTGGGGTGTACAAAGTTAAAAATCACACAACGCCAGGTTATAGTCCAACAGGTTTATTTGGAAGCACTCGCTTTCAGTGCGCTGTTCCTTTATCAGGTGATTGTGGAGTATAAGATCATAAGACACAGAATTTATAGCAAAAGTTTACAGAGTGATGTAACTGAAATTACATATTGAAAAAGACCAGGATTGTTTGTTAAGTCTCTCATCTTTTAGAATGACCATGTTGGTTTCAGTTCTTTCATATGTAAATCGTAGAACATTTAAAAGTAACATTCTCAAGTGACATGGTGTCACGTCGGCCCAGATAATGCATTGAAGGTGTGAGATGCCCTGTGTGAGACTGTCAGTGCCCCAATGGTCAGACTGATTCTAATCTAAAAAAGGGATTTACGGAATCTTACATAGATTCATGCAGTTTTTGATCAAAGTAAAATGTAATTCTGCAAGTACAAATTCATCCCACAAACTTAGATGTGTATGTGTGCATGTGTGTGTGTTTGTGGGGGGAGGGTTATGAGTGTCTCTGAGAGAGTGTGTATGTGTGTGAGTGTGGATGTAAAGGGGTATACGTCTGTGAGAGGGTGCATGTGTGAGTGCAGTAGTGTATGTGTGAGCATGTGAGAGAGGGTCTGCAGAAGCCAAAAAACTACACCATGTTCTTCACAGCCTGCAACACATTATCAATGAGGATGAGCATCTTGCCAAGACCTTCCCCACACCTCCACTACTTGCCTTTAAACAACCACCAAATGACAAACAGATCGTTGTTCGTAGCAAACTGCCTGACTTTCAGAATAACACCATACAACCCTGTCACGGCGGATTACCACCATTACATGTGGGGACACCTCCCACCATGTACATGGCAGGTACTCATGTGACTCAGCCAACACTGTCTATCTCATACGCTGCAAGCAAGGATGCCCTGAGGCAACCACCTGATGAAGGAGCAGCGCTCCGAAAGCCAGTGCTTCCAAATAAACCTGTTGGACTATAACCTGGTGTTGTGTGATTTTTAACTTCTTACTTTTAAAGAGAGTAGACCCAGTGTAATGACATCAGCAGCAAGCTTTTGTAAATTTAAAAATAAAAATGATTTATTATCACACATGTGCCCCATAGGTCTAAAATGTGCCAGCTCGTACACATGTACAGAGATTACATAGAGAAGAAAGCAAAAATACACTTTCAACTGGAATTATTTCTGCCTCTTCCTTAGCAGGTCTGCAATCTCTTAGATGAATTGATGATTTAGATAGACAAGAGATCTTGTAAAGTAAGGGGTTCCCAGTACGCTACAAGGCTTTTGTATTTGAATTGTCTCTCTGTGGTGGAGAGTCCCTCTCTCAAATTCATAATGTAACTGTTTCAAACTTTGGCCGTGTAGATGTGTGCTAGTTTCACAGCTCCAGAGAGCAATCTGCTGTCATTGTTGAACAAGGTAACAAACACTGATGCATTACATATGTGAATTGATCATAGTCGTCATTTTCCAAATAAGATGGTATTTTGTGCAGAAAACATCCTCTGTTGTGGCTTTTCACCTCCTAAGAATTTGAGGCATCCAAAATCTTTAATGTTTGGGATGAGGAGCCATCACAATACAACCAAAGGTCAATGAGATTGATTTCATTGCTGTCTATCAACCATTGAATTTTGATGTCTCTATGGTGCAGGGTGAAGTCCTGTTTTTAACAGTCCTTAAAGGGATCCAGGAATTTCACAAATACCTGTGATTATGTGTAACTAATCCCGTCCTATTTTGAGAGTCTTCTCAGGACGGTCAATGCGGTAAAGGTATTCTGCTGGCACAAAGTAGCCCAGGTATTCCACATTGTCTGGGGTAGTATCGTAGTGATAGTGTCCACCTTCTCCATGATGGCTGAAACAATGGGTGTGCTCCAATCGAAGGTCAAATCCCTTGTGAAAGAAAATAGGTCAGTAAATTAATTTACCCCAGTAAACATGTTGGTAGGTCATTCTTGTCATTCCAGGAAATTGAAAAATCAACAGTACAATTTTGCAAATCACCTTGGTTTAATACAATGAGAGAAATGGCAACATGTTCTCATTTTTATCAACCCTAAGAAGTAAAAGGAAAACAGCAACATGTATTGAAACAGTAATGAATTAATATAACACTGATTTGATAGTTGAGGTTTTTAATCTCTAAAAATATACACTCAAAAAATTGAAGGGTGCCAGAAAACTTATGGATTAATGCACTCTCTAAATGGACCGCAAGTTGAAAGATCAAAATATATTCAAACATGTGTTTGTAAAAACAAATTTAAGCATTTAAGGTTGTGTAAGTGCAGTTCACGAAAAACAAGGCCATTATCACGCTGTGTGTTGTTAGGGGTGTCACCTCTAGGTGGAGCAAGAGGCTCAGGAACTTCACCTGGTGGTGCTCCAGTGATTCATGTAGCTGCAGGAGGATAGTCCTGAAGTTTTCAGTGAAACAGGGGAAAACGTCCCCTGGCCTGTACCACTACTCCTGGAACTTTGGCCTCAGGGCCATCTGTACGTGCTGGGCTAGTGTGACGTTACCACCATTCAGACTTGGAAGTATGTTGGTGTTATTTCATTGTCGCTGGGTCAACATCCTAGAACTCCCTCCCTGACAGCCGAGTGGGTCTACCCACAGCAGATGTTCAAGAAGGCAGCTCACCACCACCTCTCAAGGGCAAACCAGGATGTGCAATAAATATTGGCTCATCTTATCAATTTTTTTTTTTAAATTACAAATGGGAGCGTCATGACATCAACTGCACATGCACAGATTAATTCTGGCTCAGGGACATCTGTCGCTGGTAAATTATGTCATCAAGCCTATCTGCACACGTACAAGTGCCATTTTGATGGCAAACTTTGCATCTATTCTAATTACTTCATATTATTATGAAGGGCAGTGTCAAACTCCAGAGCATCATCTCACTGAAATCAACATCCCCTGCTGCAAAAAACAGTTCAATATAAATTCAAAATTTTGCAAGGAGTTCTTGGCAGGTTGATTTCTGTGAAGAAATATCTCCCTGATTTTACTGAGAACGTTGGCCATACCTTATGTGCTGTACATACTGATTGGAAAGGGTGCTTGTGAGAGTAATCGCCTCTCAGATTCATGGCTTTCTGTTGACTGTACATTTAATAAAAATATACCCTGTCAAATATCCCCCTAACCAAACTCAATGTGAACTCCAAAAGGACACAATCTCCATTAAACATCGGAAATCATTGTCAACCTTGACAGACTTCCAAAAATACCTTGGGAGAAGCATAATGGGCCCATCTGTGTCACTGGGTGTTAAAGATTCTCTTTTCAACAGAAGGAAGATTCGCTGCAGCAAACATTCAATTTAACAAACTGCCCACCGTCTCCAGACATGCACCAACACATCCTGGCAAAGAGGGCTGTCCCATAGCTAAGAGTAGAAGGCTCACTATTCATTTATTGAAGGACACATTAAGTTAAACAAAAAAAAAACCTTTAAAGTAAAATAACCTCAAAAAATATCCATCCGATACAAATGTAAGTTGTTGCTCAATATCCAATTTAATCTTTACTCTTAAAAAGCTCCCAAAAACGTTGGCCCTGATTTTAATACTTACCAGATCACGGGATACAAACACTGACTGGGAGATGAGAGGAGCACTCATGTCAAAGAACTTCAGCCAATTGTTTACAGCCTCGTTGCTGTTTAGAGGACAGGGAGAAAACTCCGGCTAGAAAAAGAATGAAACTGAACAACTTCATAATCAAAGAAACACCAATGATGGCAATAGAGGTCACCTAAAATGAAAAAAGGTGTCTGACTTTAATAGTACAGTTTCCACTCATTAAGAAAACAAAATATTTTCCCTCAAAGCTCCTCTCTCTATCTCTCTATTTGTTTAAGATTTAGACACAGCACTTCTACACCATAAGGATATCTCCCAATTTTAGCAAGCCTATGTTCAGGGGGAATTCAGGACACATCGTGGGGTCTCTCCGAGGCCTTGGTAACTATTCCAATCTGAGATTTGAGAACAATGATTATTGGTGATCCTTCTTAAACATGACACACCCCAGCCTGGGGGAATAGGGCTTGCTGGCCAGAAAGAGGTCAATCTTTACTGAAGCCACCAGTTCACAAGTGACAGATTTAGTTTTTCTCAGAAATGTGTAACCTACATCTTCACAGCAGCTTGGTAGCACTTGAAAAAGTCTTATTGGCAAGGTCACAGACATCTGCTGAATGGGCACCTGAAAAGATATAATTCTATACATCCTGAAGGTACCCTGATGAGAACTCAGCACATTCTCCACTAGTCCAATACATGTCACGCTATGAGCACAAAAGGCCCTGTTTGAGAAATGGGCAGGCAAAGAACTGGAAATTTATACTTCACGCATTCAAAGTTATTAACAATGAGCAGCTTTCTCATTTACTCTCTGAAATAGCAACTCACTGATGTTAAGGCAGCTGAAATTATACCTTCCTTTTCTCTGGAATAGGAAACATGTGTGGATCAACCAAAAATGAAAAGAAATTACTATCAGACACCCATTCTACCTTTGGACCCAGATGTAAACACTGGCTGTCTGATAACTGAGTGAGACCCATGTGTAGTGGAATCTGGAGAGACCTCAGCTCATCTTTGGCGCCAAGGTGGTTCTAAGATGAGACACGTGCTGATGGATATCAACTCCTGCAACTGATGCAGTAATTCCAGATCAGAAGCAGGCCAAGTGCACATGACTGTAGATACTGGTAGTAATGAACCAGGATACTGGAGGGGTAACCCAGTTACTCAGCTGCAGGTACAGTACTGCTCCAACAGGAAGTGTGATCAAAGCTGGACAGCCAGCCTAAAGCAGGTCCGGTAAGTTACATTAACATAGACAGCAAACTTTAGCTGTATCCCAGCACACCAGCTCTACCAACCTGCACTGAATCTCTCTCAATTCAGTGAGTAAAGCTGTGTCCATAAGGAGAAAGAATTTGTATTCCTTATTCAGCCAAGGTATCTGTAAACTGGATATCTGTTTCTCATGCAGTCAGAAATTGCTAAACCTGTTTTGTGTGTCAGACTGACCAATAAATATGAACAATACATTTAGAACAATAAAACTTTAATGCTGTGTATGAGTGGGAAACATCTCTGCTAAGAAAAATAATGCAAATGAATCATGACTTAATCAAAAATCCAAGAGCTGAAAGACTCACCTCTAAAATAAAGGAGTTTCAACATTAACCTTTCTTTTAGAGGGTATAATTTTCTAATTAACCAGAGCAACATGAAAGAGGTATGTTGAAAGAGGTATGATGAACTCTAGGGTTATCTAGGAACTCACAAATATTTTTCAGTATACCTTCAAGGGTAGATGTTCCTTCTACGAGCAGCTTGCGCCCAATTTTCCATTAAAAGTTCACACACCAAGCTAACATTTTGAAAAGGAAGCCATAATTTCAATGTCACTGCTATATTCATATCTAACTACACACTTCTCCACCTTATACGCGTTCGCAGTGCTATGTAAAAAACTATGTGGGACTCACCATAACATGAAGTTTAGCTTTGCCTGTTTGAATGAGGAATGTCCCTCCCATTCCTACAGACTTATCTCCATAGTGCTGTTCAAGAGTTTCCCTCATACAGCTCACAAAGTTACTCTGTCCAGTTCTTCTGCTGCTTCTTACTTCAATAACCTGGTTTATGACAATATTCATTTGTTTACAACACAAGTCAAAAATCATCAGAAGAATCAGTAGACACATTTTATAATGAATCCAGGAATATATTTTAGGTACTAGCACTGAAATTGCACCATGCAATATTAGCCTCAAATACATAAATCTATTTTTTAACATATCAGATAGCATAATTTCATCCAAAACAGTCAGAATTTGTTGATATACCAAATCGACCACCATAAAGGCAAAGAAAAAATAACTAGATTTATAGATGTGATGCAAAATATGGTATCAGAATTGAAATATATTTGAAAATACTGTTCAAAAATTCAAATACCATGGAAAACGTAAACCTAAAACAAAAACAGACAATGGAAATCATCAGCGGATCTGACAGTATGTGTGGAAATAGTTTAATATTAGAGATCTTTGATCTTTTATCACGTGACTTCTTTATAAACAACTGCCCGATGCTTGGTGGTGGAATCATAGACTGGAAAGGTGGAGGGAATGGTCAGAGTATTGGTGATGACTAGAGGTCAGCACACCAACCAACAGCAGCTCCATCCTTGTCAATACCTCTTGGACGTGAGAGGTTAATGTTCTCTCAAGAATGCCTCCAGTCCTGCTGAGTATTTCAGTATTTCCTGTTATCTATTATATAGAAATTACAATGCGTTAGCTATTAATTGTCCAGTACAATACACAAAGCTGGAGAGGTAATGGAAAATTCTGTGGCAAAAATTAGATAATCAGTGATCCTTGTGATAAAAAGTAATCTCATTGAGGTAAATTCTATTTCCACAGACACAACATTTCAATAGCAAGAAGGCTGTGGCTAATATAGGAGTGATGCTCTTTCAGACAGGCTATTCCATGCCAACTGTCGGGATCCTCAGACCTTCCACAAAATAATCACTTCAACCTTATGTCCTAACTCCCAGACAACCTGCAAATCAAATGCATTTATACTAAACAAAAAAAAACGAAAGATCTGTGGATGCTGTAAACCTGAAACAAGATCAGAAATTGCTGGACATTCTCAGCGGGTCTGGCAGCATCTGTGGAAAGAGAAAGCAGAGGTAATATTTCGGGTCCAATGACCCTTCTTCAGAACGCATTCTGCATTTACCTTCACAGATCACATGGTGGGAGATATGGCAGAGGACAACTCTGATTGCTCCAATTCCACTGACCAGATGTCAGGAGCGAAAGTGTGCACAATTTGGTAGGTTACATTGTGAACCTATAAAGCTTGATTGTGGTTATTTATCAGATCACAGGAAAGCTATAAAAGCTGCTAACATATCCAGAAGTACTAGTTCTACTGGGCACATATATACTATATTTCTACATAAACCGTAACCACTTTTGCGCCCTCTTAGTAAATGGAAAGTTTCCAAAAAACAACTCTAAATATTAACTTATTCCATTACAAATTTTATGATAAGGCACTGTATAAATGCTATATTTAAGTAGCAAAGAAAGTTGTTGTTTTCACTACCATGTTCTTCAGCTAAAAAATAAAAGCATTGTTCTAAATCTCTGCCACTATGCATTCCTGTACAGTCAGTTCTTCTATAACGTAATGGTTGCATTCTTTTCCAGCCCCGCATTACAGAAAAATCACGCTTTAGAAACAGCGCTTAACATGTTGGCAATGTAATCGCATTACAGCCAACACACGTTTTTAAAAGTTTGCGATTTAGAAACAGCGTTCCCAATCCGTCAATCGTGTTACAGTGAATTCACGTTAATCAAACACGCTTTATAGCAGAATGGCCTATATCACTAACTGCATCCTATTACTTAGCCACTTGTTTGGATTAATTAGCACTATGTATTACCTGGCCATGGTTTTGGACTCCAAGCTGAGCTTTTTATCCCTCATCCTAACTGTATTATCAAGGCTAACTTCTATTTCCACCAGAAAACCAGAGCTACTGTAGAGATTGAGACAAGGTCAGCTAGCTAGAATTCATAGAATGAGCTTCCTGATTAGGGCTGTTAATCTGGTCCGATCAGGGAGCCTTGGCTGACAGAAAAGGGTGAACATCGGGGATATTAAGCCCCTGAACACCTGACTCAGTGAGAGGTAGTGCAAATACTGTGTATTTGTAAATAAAAGGTGGCTGGTGATGGGATGCCAAACTTGAAGAGTTCTTTCAGCTCTCCTATTGATGACGCTCTTTCTACTTTCCTATCTTGTATTATTTCCAACTTATCAAAATCTCTGCACCCCGCAATCTGATCCTCACCTAGTGCCACTGGCCCATCACATATTGGATTATATTGAATTCTGGTCTCCTAATACATTACATTTGAAAGCTTAGTATTTCTGTCTGAATCTAATTTGGCTGTACCTGACAATTTGCTTTTGCAATCTCTGCCGGACATACATCCCTTCCAACTAAACTGTTCCACTGACTGCTACCTACCATATATCATCTCTCATCCCTTTACCCATCCATTGGTGGCAGAGCACTCAGCTGCTTTGATTATATATATAATATATATAAATTTGGGATTCCCCATCTACACACCTTTTTCTTTGAATGAGGTTTTGTTCACCTTTCCCAAATCACCGTTCTGACTTAGCACTAATCTATGAAGAGCCTTGGGACTCTTCCTCATATTAACGGGCATTGTATAAATATATTGTCGTATTCCTCTTCCTACAAAATCATCATCTGGATCAATAAGTGGTAACACTGGGGATCTTCACTTCCATTTGGAAGAGCTGAATCCAAATTTGACAAATATTTAACAAAATATCTTTACAGCGTAAAAGGCATAATCAGACTGGTAAAAAGCTTACAATACAATTAGCAGCATTTATTCGGAAAATATCAAGTGGATTCTATTCACCTTTCCTGGTTTCCCTTCACTAATGAACAAGTTTGCTAGCAGTGCACAATCACAGGTCTTGTACGTTTCTCCATATTTCTCAAGAACACATCCACCCGTAGCAGGGTCTATTTTGGCACTATAACTGTGATTCACTTCAGGTTTACCATCCCCTTTGGTCAAGACATTAGGCATAAGCTAAAGGAAAACAAACCACAAAATCAGTGAGCAGATTATCTTAGGATTCGCATCAGGAGATTTATCAAATGGCAGTCCAAATGCATTAAGTTTTAAATAAACTGCATTAATTGAAACACCCACAATGCAAATATGTTTTTTTTTCAAATCATTTGCATTCAGCAGAAGCCAATTATCGGACCCACTTCCCTCCCCATTATTATAAATATGTCTCAAGTCCTCAAATGTGTCTCTGAGTCTTCAATTGATGCTCAAAATATACTAGTCTCCTCTTATATGACGCTGACTACATTATAATTATCTACAAGTTTTAACAATTCCCAAATTGGATTTTTTTTTTGCAATACTTCAAATTAAATTTGGTTGGTCACACAAATTGGAAATGTGAGCAGACAACGTTCATTAAAAGATGAGAGCTGCTCAGCTCAGAATAACTAACTGCAGGAACAAATTGGGACCTGCTTGTTATTTAAGGTTCAGCACCACACCAGGTAGAATAATTATCTGCCAAATTACAGTAAAATTACATCTAACTAAATTTCTAAAATAATTTGAAGCCTAAACTGAATTGTGTGTCATGCTTTATCTTTTTAAGAACAGAAGAAATAGGAGTAGGTTATACGGCTCCTTGAGCCTGCTCTGCCATTTAATAAGATCATGACTGATCTTCCTCAACTCCGCTGTCCTGCACACTACCCATATAGCTTGATTCTTTGAGAGATTAAAATCTATCCCAATCTTGAGTATGTTCAATAATGGTGCATCCAACTCCTCTGGGATAACAAATTCTAAAGATTCACAATGTTGTAAATAAAGAAATCACTCCTCATTTCAGTGAGAGATGATCAAGCCCAGAGATTGTGCCCCCATATACTAGGTTACCCAGCCAGAAGAACTAACCACTTAGTTTCTACTCTGTGAAGCCCCTTCATAATCATTCATTTCTCACTGAGATCATGTCTCATTTCTCTAAACCCCAGAGAGTACAAGGCCAATTTACTCCACCTCTGAGGACAACCCTCTCATCTCAGGCATCAATCTATCAAATCTTGACCCTACCATCTCCAAAGCAAGGATATTCTTTCTTAAAGCAGAAACAAAACACCACATATATGGTCTCTGTAAGGTCCTCTACATTTGTGTTATGCTCCCAGTAGATGTTTTTACCAGGCAAGTCAGATCCAAGACTGAAATCTAGCTTGGCAGATCTTTTATTTTATTTCACAAGGAGATCGTTCAAGGAAACACAAGCACATAATGCTGCAAATCAGGTTTTAACAATAAGGTAGAATTTTATTATGCAAAAGAAAACGTAGAATAAAAAAACCATTTACATATGACTATTTTAAAACACACATCTAAAGATATAATCCCATCTATCCCAGCATCATCACTTTGCAGTACTGAAACATTAGAAATTGGTTTTCTATTACATCTGTATGTTTGAGTTAACTGTTTCTTTCATTTCCTAGTCTTGACAATTCATTAGCTTCTTCTTTGATTAGTCATGTAAATGAGCTTAGAATTTGTCAACTTTGAATAACCTCTCCACACATCAACCAATGTTCCCTGTAATATATATTATTTCCGCTACACGGAACACTGAGGACCATGTGCAGCAGTATTAGTGTGCTGCTCTGCATGTGCTGCACTGTCAAGCAGCTTATGGAGATCATGGATTTTAACCAAACACTTTTGGTCTGGAACTTTTAAATGAAAAGCTTTACACTGAGGTAACCTATTTCCTAACAGTTCTAAAACATCTCCTTCATTCAGGAGAAACTGATTCATGCATCTAACTTCCACCAGGATCTCAATTAACTGAATAACAAAAGCTTTCAAAGTTATAGCTGGTTCCCCTGAGCTAAACGAAAAAGTCCTGATCCTTCTAAACAGAAAGCAAACTAATGCTCCTCACTATCTACTCCATTCCCTCATTAAACTCTTCCAATATGAAATAATTCACATTATTACACAAGAAATGTCTATGTCATATGTTTCGAAAAAAATTGACTCCGGAAAGCATGACAATTTAATCATTAAACTCCTTCACAACCACAGACCAAAACCATCATGCCATTAATTAAAAATCCAAACTCTAAAATAAATTGTATTAGTAAATATAAATCACACACCTTAGACCACAATTGCAGAGCAATCTTATTCTTAAGGGGACTCCCTTCGCAAAAAGGCAAGCATCATAACCTTTCATATTCCCTGTATCAGTATGTAAATCTCTTCAAATGTCAACATTTAAAAGATTTATGCTACTTAATTCTTTGATGTGGTAGTGAGCAAGTTAGACAAAGGAGAGCCAGAGGAAGTCATCGATTTGGATATCAAGAATACCTTTGAAAAGGAGCGACACAGGAGGCTGCTAAATAAGAGCTCATGGGTGTTAGGAGCAAGGTACCGGCATGGATAGGGGATTGGCCGACTGGCAGAAAACAGAGAGTGAGGATAAAGAGGTCTTTGTTAGGATGTCAACCAGCGACTAGTGGAGTTCTGCAGGGTTCAGTGTCAGGACAACTATTCATGTAATACACTAACAAAGTGGATGGAAGAACTAAGGGCATCATTACTATGCTACATTTGCAGAAGGCACAAAGATAAGTGAAGGGACAGATAGTGTTGAGAAGGCAAGGAGCTGCAGAAGGACTTGGACAGGCTACGAGAGTGGGCAAAGTGGTAGATTGAATACATGTGAAAGATTGAGGTGTAGACTATTTTCTAAACAGGGTACGGCTTCAGACATCTGAAGCACAAAGGAACTTAGAGGTCCTGGTTCATGATTCTCTTAAAGTTAACATACTGGTTCGGCTGGCAATTAACATTTAACATTTCAAGAGGGTGAGTATACAAGAGCAGAGATGTCCCGCTGAAGCTGTATATAGCTCTTGTGAGACCTCATATGGAATACTGTGATAATTTTGGGCCCCATATTTAAGGAAGGCCATGCTTATTTTGGAGAGGATCCAGAGCAGGTTCACAAGAATGATCCTGGGGATGAAGGACTTGTCGTATAAGGAAAGCTCGAGGACTCTGGGTCTATATTCGATGGGGTTTAGAATGACAGGCAAACCTCACTGAAACTCACAGAATACTGAGAGACCTGGATAGGTTGGACATTGAGATGATGTTTCCACTAGTAGAAAGACTATCACCTGAGGACACATCGTCAAGTGTGAAGGAACTACCCTTTAGAACTGAGATGAGGAGAGACTTCTTCAGTCTGAGGGTAATTAAAGTGTGAAAGTCACTGCCTCAGTCTCACTGTGGAAGCCAAGTCATTGAAGGTATTTGAGACAGAGGTAGATAGGTTCTTGAGTAGTTCTTAAGAGGTCACAGGAGAAGGCAGGAGAATGGGGTTGAGAAACATATCAGCCATGATCGAATGGCAGAGCAGACCTGATGGGTCGAATGGCCTAATACAGCTTTTTTACCTTAGAGTCTTAAAAAATAAGTTTTTATTCTTTTTACTACAGTGAATGACCTCACACTTCCTTGCAGTAAATTCTACTCAACACCTTACTTGCCACTCACTTAACCTGTCTATATCTTGTTGCAGTGTCTTCAGGTCCTTTTCAAAGCTTACATTCCCACCTACTCTCAGTCTCCTCACCCAAATAATTGAGACTGATTTTTGCAACCCTCCATTAGTTATAGCCTGCCAATTTGAAAACGTCCAATTTATCCCCACTCTCTGCTTTGTGTCCATTAGCCAATCTTCCATGCATTATCATGTCGGCCTTCTGTAAGCAGATTCATGTTTTGCATGACATCGCACTGGTTTCCTTTAGTTTTATTTCTTTGCTCCTATTTAGCTTTTTCTCATGGAACATATTTTTGTTCAAAATGTTGAATGTTTCCCACAGTTTATTTTAGCTTCTACCCTTGCACCTATCTAACTGCCTTTCTTTAAGTTTTTGATTTTTGTTTTGAACTTCGGTGTGTCATTTTCAAACATAATATGGAACTAAATTATATTGAAGTATTTGCAATTGTCACCTAACTTATAAGATCACAATAAATGGTTACCCTTCTGATAAGAGACATTTATAATTTGTACCTCTGCATTCACACCCATAGCTTTAAATGATGCTGCTCCAGCTCCAAGGATGAAACCACCAGGCAATTCCACTTGGTTAGCAATGACATTGAGATTATAGATCTGTAACGGGAAATAAAAATATACATGTCCCTTTGTGTTAAAACAAACCTCTTGATGTATATTTGCTGACAGAAGGAACATAATATCAGGAACATTATTCCATATGAAACAATGCTTCATGTTTCTTTAAGATCATCTCAAGAATATTATCTCAAATTCAGCAATATAAAAACTGGCTTTATTTGAAATTGGAATTGTTTTTATTGATCTCCTCTTAGTTTGAACTAGTTAAATTGATATATGGAAATATGGGGGGGGCGGGGGGGGAGAAATGAAAGAATTATTGAATCTAATGCGTAAAAAGTTAATTAATATCTGCAGTGACAAGGCTATTAGCCCAAAGTGATTTACAATCAATTCATTTGGTTTTCCTGTATCCCCTATTCACTGGACAACGACATGAATCAAATTAATGTATTCTGATTTTTCTTTCCGAAAACTGACAAATTTCAAAAGCCAGCACAGAGTGTAACTGGACTGAACTATCTAGTTAACATTGAGTACATGGAGGCCAATTTAAAATTTAACACTGTTGCCGTTTGATGCACATTGCTGTGTTAAAAAGTGTTATATGAAGGCAAAAATAAAACAAACTGCAGATGTTGGGGACTGAAACAAAAGCAGAAAGTGCTGGAGAAATTCAGCAGATCTGGCAGCATCTGTGCAGAGAAAATGGAGTTAACGGAGGGCGGGCATGTGGAAAAGTGGACTGGGTATCTCCCTGATAAAGGGGTCAAGTATCAGGGAGGGGCAGATAGGGTGGGCTCCAGTGGAAGCCATGTGAGGTATTGTATTTTAGGTTCCTTCATGAACCCCACTCACAAATGCTTCATGTTTATTCATTCATGATTCCTTTACTAAGCCACTCACAAGCGAACACTGTGTTCCCGTTTCATTCATTCATAACTCCCTACTGTAACACGGTTTCATTCATTCATTCATAAAACCACGGTTCTGTCGAATATTTTACTGTCATAAGATACACCAAATTCAAAACAATCCTTTCTAATCAAAACAACTCGTTCAATCTCGTTACTGCATTTTCACACCTTATCAGCCCTTGCTACCTCTGAGTAAGTGTTGTGTACAGAACAATACCAACCCCATCAGATTAGATTAGATTAGATTAGATTACTTACAGTGTGGAAACAGGCCCTTCGGCCCAACAAGTCCACACCAACCCACCGAAGCGCGCCCACCCAGACCCATTCCCCTACATTTACCCCTGCACCTAACTCTACGGGCAATTTACCATAGCCAATTCACCTGACCTGCACGTTTCAGGTCTCCACAAAACAAGTCCATAGGCCTGAATAGATTAGGTGGCATCTGGTAGTCATAGTCAGAGAGTCATAGAGATGTACAGCACGGAACCTTCGGTCCAACTTGTCCATGCCGACCAGATATCTCAACTCAATCTAGTCCCACCTGCCAGCACCCGGCCCATATCCCAACAAACCCTTCCTATTCATATACCCAACCAGATGCCTTTTAAATGTTGTAATTGTACCAGCCTCCACCACTTCCTCTGGCAGCTCATTCCATACACGTACCACCCTCTGCGTGAAAAAGTTGCCCCTTAGGTTTGTTTTATATCTTTCCCCTCTCACCCTAAACCTATGCCCTCTAGTTCTGGACTCCCCCACCCCAGGGAAAAGACTTTGTCTATTTATCCTATTCATGCCCCTCATAATTTTATAAACCTCTATAAAGGTCACCCTCAGCCTCTGACACTCCAGGGAAAACAGCCCCAGCCTGTTCAGCCTCTCCCTATAGCTCAAATCCTCCAAGCCTGGCAACATCCTCGTAAATCTTCTCTGAACCTGTTCAAGTTTCACAACATCTTTCCGATAGGAAGGAGACCAGAATTGCACGCAATGTTCCAACAGTGGCCTAACCAATGTCCTGTACAGCCACAACATGACCTCCCAAATCCTGTACTCAATACTCTGACCGATAAAGGAAAGCATACCAAACACCTTCTTCACTATCCTATCTACCTGCAACTCTACTTTCAAGGAGCTACGAACCTGCACTCCAAGGTCTCTTTGTTCAGCAACACTCCCTCGGACCTGCTCACAAGATCATGGATCTGCACTTGGAGAGTCTTGCTTCAATCTTTATTGGTTGAGCAGTGTCTGTTGTAGCTGTACAAGCCCACACGGGAATGGCAGTCTCAGCTGCAGCGGCTGCACTTGAAGGTGCTGTCCTCCGGTGTTGTCTTGGTGCTGTTTTATCGGCGGGTGCACTTTCCTTCAGCAGCAAGCTTCAGCTTCTGTTCTTCTCTTTCCACGCCTCTGTGTAATTCCAGCCTCCAGCCAGGGCGACCGCTTGCAATGTCCTCCCACCTCTCCACGTTCACGTTCAGTGGCTTCATGTCTCTCTTGAAGACATCTATGAAATGAAGATGGGGCCGCCCTTGTGGTCTCTTGCCAGTTCCCCGTACATCAGGTCTTTCGGGATTCTCCCGTCTGACATGCAGTGTACATGCTTTTATTCCTGATGAAGGGCTTTTGCCCGAAACGTCGATTTCGAAGCTCCTTGGATGCTGCCTGAACTGCTGTGCTCTTCCAGCACCACTAATCCAGAATGCAGTGTACATGGCCCAGCCAGTGCAGACGGCAATGTTGAAGCAGGGTGAAGAGGCTGGGTATCTGGGCATGGGCCAGCACCTCATTATTGGTGACCCGGTCAGTCCACTTGATGTCCGGGATGCCTGAAGTCCTGGCAGGCTCTTGAAAAACTGTCGATGAGGCGTTGCAGTTGCTCTTCTAAGTGTGTTGCCAATGCCGCATTGTCTGAAAACAACATGTCCCTGATGAGTACTTCATGAACCTTGGTTTTCGCCCTCAGCCGAGACAGACTGAACAGCCTCCCGTCTGATCTGGTGTGGAGGTAGATACCATCAGTTGATGTTCCAAAGGTGTGCTTCAGCATTACCGCGAAGAAGATGCCAAACAGTGTGGGGGCAATCTCACAGCCCTTATTTACACCACTGCAAATTTTGAATGCCTCTGAAGAAGATCCGTCAAACTGAAAACACCCTTCATGTCTGTGTGGAATGACTGAACTATCCTGAGGAGCCTCGGGGACAACCAATCCTGGCAAGGATTTTGAACAGAGCGTCTCTGCTCACAAGGTCGAAGGCCTTCGTGAGGTCAATGAAGGTGATGTACAGTGGTTGTCTTTGCTATCTGTATTTCTCTTATAGCTGTCAAAAGGAGAAGATCATGTCAATTGTGGAGTGTTCTGACCTGAAACCACACCGAGTCTCGGGACATACCATTTTGATGATTTTCTGCCGTCTGTTCAGGAGGACGCGGGTGAAGACCTTCCCAATGATGCTCAGAAAGAGATTTCCCTGTAGTTGTTATAGTTGTATCTGTCCCCTCTGTTCTTATACAGAACAACCTTGATTACCTGAACATCAATTATCCGAATTCCGGATTATCCGAAAAAGATATCAAGGTTACATCAAAAGGTGTTACCGACACTAGTGCGATGATCACGTCTTTTGTTTACAATTCTCTAGTCTGATCTCAGTCATAAAGTCATAGACATGTACAGCACGGAAACAGGCCATTCGGTCCAACTTGTCCATGCCGACCAGATACCCCAACCCAATTTAGTCCCACTTGCCAGCACCCAGCCCATATCCCTCCAAACCCTTTCTATTCGTATACCCATCCAAATGCCTTTTAAATGTTGCAATTGTACCAGCCTCCACCACATCCTCTGGCAGCCCATGCCACACACGTACCACCCTGTGTGTGAAAACATTGCCCCTTAGGTCTCTTTTATATCTTTCCCCTCTCACCCTAAACCTATGCCCTCTAGTTCTTGACTCCCCCATCCCAAGGAAAAGACTTTGTCTATCCATCCTATCCATGCCCCTCATAATTTTATAAACCTCTGTAAGGTCACCCCTCAGCCTCCGACGCTCTAGGGAAAACAGCTCCAGCCTATTCAACCTCTCTCTCTCTATAGCTCAAATCCTCCAACCTTGGCAACATCCTTGTAAATCTTCTCTGAATCCTTTCAAGTTTCACAGCATCTTTCCAATAGGAAGGAGAGAAAAATTGCATGCAACATTCCAAAAGTGGCCTAACCAATGTCCTGTACAGCCACAACATGACCTCCCAATACTCTGACCAATAAAGGAAAGCATACCAAACGCCTTCTTCACTATCTTATCTGCCTGCAACTCTACTTTCAAGGAGCTATGAACCTGCACTCCAGGGTTTCTTTGTTCAGTAACACCCCGAGGACCTTACCATTAAGTGTATAAGTCCTGCTAAGATTTGCTTTCCCAAAATGCAGCACTGCACATTTATCTAAATTAAACTCCGTCTGCCACTTCTCAGCCCATTGGCCCATCTGGTCAAGATCCCGTTGTAATCTGAGGTAACCTTCTTCGCTGTCCCCTACGCCTCAAATTTTGATGTCATCTGCAAACTTTTTAACTATCCCTCTTAAGCTCACATCTAAATCATTTATGTCAATGATGAAAAGTAGTGGATCCAGCACCGATCCTTGTGGCACTCCACTGGTCACAGACCTCCAGTCTGAAAAACAACCCTCCACCACCACCCTCAGTTTTCATAGCAGTGTGAAAAGAGGATTCCCATATCTGACCTGATAGTACAAGAAAAAGCTGCCAGTTTCCATGAATGCATTCAAGCCAGTGAAGCAGAACAGGAATCCGATCACAGCATATCGTCGGGCTGGTTACAGCGCGTCAAAGATCGTCACAGCATTCTTGGAGAGTACTGCGTAAGAATTCAGATAGAAACTGCAATCCATCATCCGTGAAGAAAATTGTGAACTTGCACAACTTGACAATGCTGATGAAAGTGGATTGCTTTGGCATGCATTGCCAGACAAAACACTTGAGTCCACCGAGGAAAAGCAAAGTATTGGGACATAAATTGCAGAAGGGTTGCACTACAATTTTCCTTTGTGTCAATGCCACCAGCACTCAAATTACCGCTTGTCTGCATTGGCATTATTCTAATCCATGTTGCTTCAAGAACTGTGACAAGAACTCGTTTCCCGTGAAGTACAAGTTACAAAACAAGGTATGGATGACATATCCATTTTTTCTATCCTGGTTTCAGGAAGAATTTGTACCTACCGTCAGATTACATTTAGCAAGTGTTGGACTCGAGCAACATGTCCTTCTGCTTGCTGACAATGCAGGGTCACACAGTAACAAAAGGCTGTCAATTACAAACACCAGACAGAGCAGTCAAGTGTTTGTTTTTACTACCAAACACCACTTCAAAGTTACAGCGCTCGATAATGAGATCATCACAATAATGAAGAAATATCATCGCCGTAACATGTTGTGTGCTGTCGTCGATGAAGATAATGCAGACAAAGGATTGCTGCAAATTATCAAGTCATTCACAGTCAAGGATGCTTTGTTCATCATCAGTGAATCTTGGGTCGCATCAAGCCATCGACAATCATGCAGTGTTGGTAAAATGGCTTCCGTGTTGGTAGCTGTGACATGAAGAGGACACCCGTCTAGATCAAAGGGTAACCACTGAAATCACCGAGAACCGCAGACAGCTGGGATTGGGAGATTTCATAGAGGCTGAGGTCAATGCTTGGGTAAACTGTGACAACGAAATTGGAACAGAGTCACTCAGCAATGATCAGATGATCAACATAATCACGGAGGAACAACAGGAAAGTACGGATGCTATGGATGATAAGGAAAATCAGATAGCAACACCTCCTCCAGTCCCCATTAATGAAACTATCGACAGTTTGCACCTTTTCATGGAGTGGTAGGAAGCACAAGATGAAGTCGATGCTGCTAAGTTGATGCATCTTCGTCAAATGTTATCATTGGCAAAAACAACAAAACACAAGCACCTCAAGCAACAGCGACTGGATATTTTCTTCGAAAAATAATAACCAAACTCCACCTCAATGAATTTTATTTACACAAAAACTGATTTTATTTGTAAAATATCATGAATTTTTGAGCAATATCCAGTGTTTGTACACATTTTGTCGATTGAATGAAATAAAAACTCTGTAAAATTTTTTTATGTAAGCTCAATATGCCTTCCTTTGTCTACAAACAAATCAGTTATCCAAACAAAATACTCCCCACCCATCTTGTTCGGATAATCGAGGCAGTTCTGTATAAGATGACAATGTTGCAGTCTCTCATGTCTTGCAGTACTGCTCGCTCCCCTTCAGCAGTCAGCAATGCATCCAGTTCCCCCATGACAGGCAGTGTCTGGCACGCTGTCCAAGATACTATTTCCTCTGGAGTAGAGTTCAGAATAATGCTCCATCTCTCCACCTGCTTGCCTTTGTCTTTGATGGTCTCGCTTGTTATCGTTTTTAGTGGTGCTATCTTGCTCTGGGTCGGATCGGTGGTTTTTTTTGATCCCCCTTGTACTCTCCACAGATGTTGCCTGTGACAAATGAATGCTTTCGCATAATTGCAGCCAGTAATCATTTGCGCGGTGTCTGGCTGTTTTCTGGGCCTTGCCTCTTGCTGTCCTTTGCGTTACAGAACACCAGTTTCTCCAATTAGTGTGTACTTGTTAAATACCTTTTAACTGGGCCGTTATCCCTTTAAGAAACTAATTGTCAAAACAGCGCTTAAGTGAAATTACGCAAAAGAAATGAAACTTACACCAGCAGATCGTAAACAAATCTCACAACCCAGCCGCAGTAATCAGTTTAATATCCTTTATTCTTTTATTAAGTGCAGGTACAATTTCTAACTTACTTAGAGCATATAGGCCTAGTATTTGTTACTAATATTTACTAACTTAAAAGACAAAAGGACTAACACCTCTTAATTATGCAAGCAGACCGGACAGACACCCTTAATTCTATCAGAAGTAGCAGCCAGCACTTAGCATACATTTTAACCATCTCCAGTCTCCCAGTACAGAGGCCCCTCAAATCTTAGTATACCATAGATCAAAAGAAAATGTAACGCCATAGTAATGGAATTTTAATATATGTCCGGTTTCCTCCCACAATCCAAAGATGTGCAGGTCAGGTGAATTGGCCATGCTAAACTTAGGTGCATTAGTCAGAGGGAAATGGGTCTGGGTAACTCTTTGGAGGGTCGGTGTGGATTGGTTGGGCCGAAGGGCCTGTTTCCACACTGTAGGGAATCTAATCATAAGTAGAAATGGTGTGTAGAGGGGCTCATGTAAGAACTGTATTTCGGGATTCTACAACTGCCTCAAACTTGTGCCACTTGTGGTTGCTGAATAAAGGAGGTGATTTTCAGCACTCACTGATTTTGGTTATTATTTGAACTCAATCCCACAACTCACACCATTCCTGTCCACCACCACCCACCTGCCCATATTCCTTGCTGCTGAGCTGCTCCCTCCCCAGATATCACTCAATTGAGACTGGGTCCTTAGATGGGTGCATTAAAGTAGAACAGAATCTCTACCGTGTGGGAGCAAGCCGTTCAGTCCACTGAGTCCAAAATCATCTCTGAAGAACATCTCACCCACCCCCATCCCTATAGCCCTGCATTTCTAATGGCTAATCGTCCTAACCAATACATCCCTGGACACTATGGGCAATTTAGCATGGTTAATCCACCTAACCTGCACATCTTTGGATTGTGGGAGGAAACTGGAGCATCCAGAGGAAACCCACAGGGAGAACAGACAAGCTCCACACAGACAGTCACCCGAGACTAGAATTGAACTCAGGTTCCTGATGCCGTGAGGTAGCAGTGCTAACCACTGAGCCACCATGCCACATTACTGCCAGCAGCCATCACCTTCCCCAGTGATGCTGCTAACCAATGCAAAGCTGCTAATCTCTGACTGGCCAAGATCCTGCCACTGCCCAGTTAAATGCCTGAACGACACAATCAAAAGAGTCTTTTAAAAAAAGACAACAGGGGGCTCTGACCAATACTCCAGCCACTGAGCGAGACTCTGGTCACCGCCATTAAATACAATTTGGAATGCAATAATAGTAGAAACTTGTCTCAGTTTCATCCTCATACGTAGATTTGACCCTCACTTACTTTAAATCTTTGTAACTGCACATTATGTAATAACTATCATTTTCTACTTATGATTTGGAGATGCTGGTGTTGGACTGGTGTGGACAAAGTTAAAAATCACACAATACCAGGTTATAGTCCAACAGGTTTAATTGGAAGCAGTTGCTTTTGAGCACTGCTCCTTCAACATGATGAAGGAGCAGTGCTCCGAAAGCCAATGCTTCCAATTAAACCTGTTGGATTATAACCTGGTGTTGTGTGTTTTTTAATTTTCTGCTTAAAGAGCTTTTAGCAACAGTTGGGTCTGTGTTGATTATTTCTAAATTAAATCAGTCAAACTTAAAGGAGCTATACATAAGTTTCCAGATATCCTTAGTTCATGGCCACTAAGAGGCCACACCGGTCATGATAGTTACCAGTGACTCTATGACTCTACGTCAAACCCCAACAAGACTTATCAAAAGGGGCCTTCTCACCTTCTCAGTTTGCGGAAGTGGTAGAAGATAATCAACTCCTCCCACATCTGCTATTCGAGGTTTCCCACATATCCCTGTTAAAAAAAAAAGACACACAATTTAATGCATTGAGAAACACAATTTATCATACTTCGTTTGGAAGCCCGAAATGAACTGAACTGGTGAAGGAACATACTATTGTAAGTACAAAGTGATTTTCTCTGTGAGTTTTGCCCCTCACAATTCTCCATGTCTGTGACACTGGAATAAGCTTCACTTCCTGCTCCGCCATTAACACCAATTCTTCCTGGCACCACACTTCAGTTGCAATAGTGTTTAAAATGTGTATAACGTGCATAGCATGCAATGATTAACATGTACTGGAACAGCCAGCCAGTTTTCAAACTAGTCACCAGATCAAAGTGTATTGATTCAAAGTTCCTTTTTTAACTGAGTCAGCAGTGTATTAATTTGAGAAACATAAGAATGCAATACCATTTCAGCTAAAGAAAAGACATAAAGTAATTGCATGTTAAAACAACCACTCTCAGCTAGCAGAATAAAAGTCAAATTGCAAACGTGGCTGACAATGTCTGCTCATCCCTTCCTCTGTAAAGACAGTGTTTGTTAGATCAAATTCAAGCAAGACTAGTCCATTCCAGGACTAATCAACTGGGCTTCAAGGCAGACTGGCAAAGACATACCTTAATTTTAACAGTGTATCTGGAACTAGCCACAGATTGTACTATTTTACAAACCAGGTTCTGGGAACAAAAGTTAAATGTGGAAGGAAATTAGGACAGATTTAGGAAAAATACTTAAGTTTTCACTGTTTTCACAAATACATTTCTATAGGCAGTAACTCTGACAGTTTTGTATCCTGTTGTAAATAAAGATAAATATGTGATTGTCATGGTGACCAGACATGCACAATTTAGAAAAAATGCTAACTCATTCTGGTGGAACTCTTCTGTTTGTTATTTCAACAAAATCTCATCATCCATTCATTATAGACAGATTGACAACTGTTAAAATAGAGAATTTTGTACCTAATAGTTTGTTTTATTGCATCCATTTTTCTGTATTTTGATTTTTAATTCTTCACAGAGTTCTTTCAGGTTAGATTTAGCATCCAAGTAACACACACAATTGTATCTTTTTAATCTCATCAGAAGAGCATAAGTAACAGAAATAGGCCATTCAGCCTCGTTGCCTGCTCCTTTCAATGGGATCCTGGCTGGTCTGATAGTCCTTAACTCCACTTTCCTGACTTTTCCCCATAAACCCTGGATTCCCCAAATGATTGAAAATCTGTCTACCTCAGCCTTGAATGTATTTAATGATCCAGTCTCAACAGCCCTCTATGGTAAAGAATGTCCCATATTCATAACCCTCTGAGAGGTAATTCCTCCTCACCTGTATCTGAACTTTATGACCCCCTTATTCTAAGATTATGCTCTCTGGTCCTAGACGTTTCCAAAGAGGGGAACAAATCATTCCACATTTACCCTGTCAAATATTCTAAGAATCTTGTATGTTGCAATACGGTAGATTTCTATACCTCAAAGATTACAGGTCCAATCTACTCAACCTCTCCTCATAAACACGGTTCCTTCTGGTATAACCCTCGTGAACCTTCTCTGGACTGCCTTAATGTCAGGGTATCTTGCGTTAAATTAGGTGCCTAAAACTGTTCACAGTATTCCAGCTGTGGTCTGACTAGTGCCTTGGAAAGTTTTAGCAAAACCTCCCTACTTTTATACTCCATTTGCTTTGAAACAATGATCAATATTCCATTTGCCTTCCCCATTACTTGCTGAACTTGGATGTTTGTATTTTGTGATTCATGGACAAGAATTCCTTTGTTCTGTGGCTTTCTGCAGTCTTTCTCATTTGAATAATATTCAGTTCTTCTATTGGTCCTGACAAAGTTATGACCTCACATTATATCTATCTGCCAAGTTCATCCCCCACACACACTTAACCTGTCTACATCCCTCAGCAGACTCTTCGTGTCGTTCTCGCCACTTGCCTTCCCACCAAGGGGAAGGGCTCATTGATACTTTGCTATGTACATCCTACATTTAAACTTAAGGATTGTATGAAGTATAATCGATTTTAAAAAGCTTTGGTAACTGGAGCTATACTTAACCTGCAGCAGCAAAAGTGAATGGTTCCTGTGTGAGGTCTGGGCAGTCCACCACTGACACTTGAACATTTGCAAAGTTTTTCTTCAGTCCTCCCTGCAACACTGAAAGGGAAACAACAGACTTATTTTACCTCAAATTGTTTTTCCAATTCATTTGCAGTATAGCAGAAAATAATGTTGTCATTTTGCACTCAGCAACGTCAGCCTGATCCTGTCAAGCACCCATTACGTTTGTCAAATACAATAATCACCTCACAATATTTTTTGTTCACTTGACAAATAGCCCCATTCTTTCCTCTTGCTGGAAATATGAGTCCGTGGGGATTGGAGTTTCCAAAGTGGCAGGTGACCATAGTATCTTACTTGAGTAGCAAGTGTCTGTCTTAAGACAAAGTGTAGAATAAGAACATAAGGAGCAAGTGTAGGCCATATGGGCCCTGGAGCTGCTCCACCATTCAATAAGATCATGGTTGATCTCTTTGTGAAGTTAGCTCCAATTACCCACTTACCCACCATAACCCTTTGGGTAAAGAAGTTCCTCTCAACTCAGTACTAAATCTGCTCCTCTTTATTTTCAGGCTGGCTAACTGCATGGGGCATCACTACAGAATTGACTGCTGTCCAGCCAACATGATGACTACCTTGTGTATGTCCCATCGCAACATACACCAGTGGTTCAAACACAAACATTCCTGGCCTCAATTATTATTTGATACATTTGTTGAGCCACTCATTAATCAGTAGACTGACTACTTTTGGATTTAATCAAAATTAGCATTCTTACACTTGATGCTGTTCCAACACATTTGTCAGTTGAGTATCTTCAGCAGTAGAAACAAGTAGTGCTGGAAAAACTCAACAGATCTAGCAGTATCTTGAATGCTGACACAGAGTTAACACTAAGAGCCCAAAATCATTAAAGAGTTGCTGACTTTCTTCAACACTTTGTATTTTTTATTTCAGAATTGCAGCATTTTGCTTTAAATTGGATAACTTGAATGCGGAGGAGATTTACCAAGACACTGCCTGGACTGGACAGTTTCAGTTATGAGAAGTATACAGTTAATGGTAGGGCCCTGGGGTGTGTCACCGAACAAAGAGACATAGGGGGGTAGGTTGGGTGTGTTTAGACTAGAGTAAACTCGATGGTCAGAAAAGCCTTTTTTTATGCTGTAGATCTCCATAGCTTCGGGTTTTGGCACAGCCAGTTATTTACAGGAAGAGTTTATCATAAGGAATCACATTTAACTTGTCCCAGCGGTAAACGGTGGCAGTGCAGTTCACACGAGTTAGAAACTTGTTTTGCAAAAATGTCACATGTTCAAGCTTAAATCTCGCCTCCAAGATCAGTCCGTTTGCATTTGAAGTTGAACAAACCAATTCCCTCAATCCCCTCAGAGGGAACCGATGAATAAATATTTTATTCTCAACAGCAGGACAGCATGATGTTTGTGCTTTAATGGTCCCTGGACCGCTCCGTGCAACGCGCTCAGAACCACGATCACCATTCGGGGTGGTATTCCATCTACATTGTAAATGGGATTCCCACCCCAATTGCAAACAGTGCGGATAATCGCTGTGAAACATCCTAGTGCTTTACCTTGGCCAAGCTCCTGCAAAGTTGGGACGTGAAAAGCAGACTTCTCAATCCTTGCAGCCATTGCACTCAATCCTGTCCGACTATGAAGCTTCCCAGCGAATGGTGGAGTGAGTTTTATTCAGACTGTGGTTACTTATTTTCCAGGATCTGGTTAAAATTGGGAGCCAATCCTGTACAGTCTGCAATAAAAAAAAACTTCACTCCGAGCCCATCGCCAGAAGGTGGTAGTCCCTCAGCAGGAGGGATAGACTCTTTGGAGAGGAGATCGCACTGAACATATTTGTATCAATTTGTTACAATTTGTAACAAGTGTTCTACTTGGTTACAAGAGCAGACAGAGTTAGGGAAATGTTCCTGCTTAAACAGTGGTTACAACAGTCCCAAAACAAAAGGGACAAATGAATGGGGGAGGTGATTTATCTTTGGTTTTAAAATGAAAAGCATGTTCAATCTTAATTTTTAATGTTCTGCTCGTTTTGGCTTCACTTGATGATACACTGGTGAGTGCTGTATGCATGTGGTGAACGCCATCCGGTTGAACCTCCGGGTAAGATTTCGGCCGTGCCTTCGCTGGGAGCTGCTGGTGAACGGGGTGAGTGGGGTTTTAGGGTGAGAGGTGAGGGGGGGTAAAGGCAGTGGGAGAGCCCCCGGGATCAGCGCCAGTCTGACCCGGCTTCTGGAGCCAATCCTACCCGCTGCTCCGAGCAGATACAGTCAGTCGCAGCTCCTGATAGCCAACAACCCTCCACTTTTACTTCAACACTTCCACGTGTCTTAATATCCTTTTTTGGTAAAAAGAAATACGTTTTCTAAAATGTTTCAAATTGATAATTCCCCGTGGAATTAAAATGGATTTAACTTGATCTTCTACCTCCTGTGTACAGAGTAGTTAATAATGAACAGAGAGGAGTTAGGAAATATTAAAATGTCTTCCTGCATTGCGGGGAGGGGGGTGTGACTTTTAATTTCAGGCAAAAAGATCGCAGTTTGATTGTCCTAAACATGAAGCCGGAGGTCTTGAAAATTAATTAAAAGCCCTAGTGTTGGAATAAGTCCGCTAGATGGCCCTCATTATTTCCTGTGACAATAATTTTGATTTTGAGAAAATGTTAACTTAGTTTAACTAACTCATAAGCTTCCTCCTTTTGAGATCATTAAATCGCACTTCTATTGTTTGATGTTGACAACTTTGCATTTAGATTATTAGAGGGCCGAATAACTTAAATCACATGGTTATTGCAGTTACTTTGTGGTGATAGCATTTGATGGATTATTATTGCAGTCATACAGCCCAGAAACAGACACCTCGGTCAAACTCGTCCGAGCCGACCAGACATCCCAATCTCACCTAGTCCCATTTGCCAGCATTTAGCCCATGTCTCTGTAAACCTTCATATTCATATACCCATCCAGATGCTTTTAAATGTTGTAATTCCACTGCTTCCTCTCACAGCTTGTTCTATTCCAAACCACCTTCTGCACAAAACCCCTCTGGTCCTTTTTAAATATTTCCCCTTTCGCTTTAAACCTATGCCCTCTAGTTTTGGACTTTATCACCCTAGGAGAAAGACTTTGGCTATTCACACTATCCATGCCCCTCATGATTTTGTAAACCTCCAAAAGGTCACCCTTCTGCCTCTGAAGCTCCAGGCGGAAAGGTGCTAGCCTAATCGACCTCCCCGTCTAACTCAGTCCCAGCAACATCCTCGTAAATCTTCTCTGCAATCTCTCAAGTTTAACATCTTTCCTGCAGAAGGGGGACCAGAATTGTACACAGTTTTCTAAAAGTGGCCTTATCAATGGCCTGCACAGTTGCAACATAACATCCCAACTCCTGTACTCAGTATTCTGACCAATGAAGGCAAACATGCCAAATGCCTTCTTCACTGCCCTGTCTACCTGCGATTCCACTTTCAAAGAACAATGTACCTGCACCTTTTGTTCAGAAACACTCCACAAAACCTCCTGTGCTGATTTGCCTTCCCAAAATGCAACACCTCACATTTATTGAAATTAAACTCCATCTATCATTCATCAGCCAATTGGTCCATTCTGATCAAAGTCCCATTGTACTCTGAGATAATTAACTAGTTTCCTCAAATATGTCATTTTAACAAGTAGATTACAGACTTCAACTCCTTTGCCTTGTTACTATATTGCATCCTGGCATTATTATCAAAAAGATGCATAACATTGTGACAACTAATTTCTAATTTAGTAAGAGTGCACATCAATAAACCAGAGTCCTACGTATGACGTAGGATGTATACCAGGGCACGTTTAACTTGCTGGATGAAACTACCAAAGAAAGCTGTAAAAGTAAGTGATGTATTGGGATGCAAAAATGGATTGGAATGCATGGGTTAATGGTAAAGCATAGCTGGTTGAGTGCAGATATTTTTAATCGTTCTGTTCAGGCATGTTATGACCCACCTTTGGAGCAGGAGGATCTCGAGCCCAGGCCTCCTGACCCATTTGGTTAAGTGTAACCTTGTAAATATGATGCATTTGCACAACAAATACAGTTTTGTACTGGGAGTAATTGGAATTTCTTTCTTTTTTTTATTGTGCCAGGCCAAGCTCAACAGGAAGGGAGTGAATTTGCAAAACCACTCAATCGTCCCATGAAC
Source organism: Chiloscyllium plagiosum (assembly GCF_004010195.1). Lineage (NCBI taxonomy): Eukaryota > Metazoa > Chordata > Chondrichthyes > Orectolobiformes > Hemiscylliidae > Chiloscyllium > Chiloscyllium plagiosum. The sequence continues at coordinate 27,817,872 of NC_057737.1, read as the reverse complement.
TGCCAGTGAGAAATGGAATCTACAAAAATATCTACCTTATCAACTGCCGGTGTGCAGTATAACATGGACATTTGCCCTTATCTCTCACTGTTATTGAGATAGCTTTTATACAAATTGCATTTCTAAAAATGAAAATGATCTGACTTTCTTGATCGGATTTGCACAGCAAGGCTGAAGAAAATTGGAGAAAAGAAATGGAAGGTGAAACAAATATGACAGGCTCAAAGGATGACAGTGAAAATAGTGTTTTGCTATTTTCAGATGAAGATGATGGGATTGAGCAGTTGTTACAGGATATTAGCGAGAAGACAATGAAAATAGTTGCTGAGCAAATGGACTTGCCCATCTCTATAAATAGCTCAGAAGGAGATTATGTTCCGGATACAATTCAAGATGAATCTCAACAGAATGTGTTGAATTATCAACCTGAATACACTGCTCCATTTACTCCTCCTGGTGACATTGAAAGAACTGTGGTAGAGTTATCAGAGCGGTATGTTTTAAGTATTCAGAAACAATCAAACTCCTTAGTTATGCATTTTTAACAAGTGAACAATTTAAGTTTTTTTTGGTTTTCTTACTTGTTGTGAACATTTTTCCAGGATCCATTGTTAGAGGAGCACATGTATTTTTCAGTGAATCCCTAATGTTAGTGAAACTAAAAGATCAGAATGCACAATGCAGAGTTAAAACCAAACCTGAATTTATAATGGTGAATATTAGGACTAGGAGAAAGTGAGGACTGCAGGTGAAGGGCTTATGCCTGAAAAGTCGGTTCTCCTGCTCCTCAGATGCTGCCTGACCTGCTGTACTTTTCCAGCACCACACTCTCAATTCTGGGTATTAGGACTGCCTTAAAGCTTAAAAAATCTATACACGAGGGATTAGAAGCAGGCCATTGTGGCATTTTAATTTGCTCATAGCAGATCTGCATGTCAACTCCATTCACCTACCTTTATGACTTACCTTTACTTTTCTTATACCTCATTTCAAAATTGCGTAATTGGTGTTCAAGCACTTTGAAACTTTCCCAAATAGAAGTTTGCTGTTCCTACCAAAATCCTGTGCTCTCGGTCTCAAATTTCAACTGACCCAGCATCCATAATCATTTGCAAGAGTGATCAGGATATCTCCATTTGTGTGTGGTATGAAAAATACAGTGCCAGTGTACCAGATAAAGATATTTGGTTGGATTATCGGAGCCCACTTTCCTAGGTATGATTGACACTCTAGGATTATTGAAATTTAAAGGAAAACTATGTTTTCCTGTAATTTTGTCCTCCACACCTTTTGATGGTATTATATGTACTGGCAGTTTTCCACTATCTCCCTCAGCTAGCCATTATTCATTTTAGACAAGCTTCATTACTGAGCTTGATCTGTTTCCCTCAAGAATCACTGAGCAATGACTGGAGTTGAGGGAGAATAGGCTTTGTGGGAATAGTGTATGTTTTCCCTGATAATTAGTTTCCTTAGCTGCCAAGAATGAACTCAATGTCACTTGTCTTTGAATCAATACAACATACCTTTTTTCTGAAGAACTGCTAAGTATGTTTCCCTTTATTCTACTGTTTCAATTATTTATTAAAAACCCCAACATTTAACACAATTGGTCTGAGCTAACTACTTCGGTTAGAACTAAGACAGAATCAGCTATTCACCCTGACCCTTTCATGAGGTTAAAGAAATGAATGTGTCTAATCGGGAAGAGAACAGAATCCAGAGTGAATTCGGTTCAAATCCAAGTTAAAATATTGCATGATTTCTCAGAATTGTACAGAATCTGAGTGCTCAAATCATTCCAGCATGAAGTGTTTATAAGTGACCTTCTGAGCCCAAGTTTGTGTCACAGTCTTGAATAACTAATGTTTTTCTGGATTTTTACCTTTTTAACAAAGTCGTTTTAATTTAGATTTCCATATCTTAGAGTTGGATTCCAAAGGGCTACCTCATACAGCACTTTTTAACATTTAATTCTGTCGACATTGACCAAAATTTGTTTTGATTTGGATCATTAGAGGTGTTAAATGTGCTGTTCAAAAAGAGAGCAACCAACTGTCCAGCTGTTAAACTTGTTGTTTTTGTTTTAAGTCATTGAAAATTATTAACATTATTCCTACCTCCTGTCCTTATTTCAGAATAATTTTCCTTCATTTAACTAAAGTTTAAATTAAATTGCATGAGGAAGATAATAAGCGGCTTGATATAACTATTCCATGCATTCGTAGTCAAGGGACAGAACATAAAACCATGTTTTCGTTCATTTTTCTTTCTTGATATAGGGATTTGAGGTGGGCACATATGCCTTGCAACAGGACTACACAAGTAGCTAACTTGGGAACTGCTAGCTTGCCAGAAAGTTTTGCCAACAAAAGTGGAAAAGTTACACTTTATCGTAGTTTTAATATAACGCGCTAAGGTGATTAATGAAACACAACTATGAAAATGGTGGAGTATTAATATGCATATGTAAAGTAGTTTATGGGTTTGCCTTTTCCTACCAGAGCATTTTTCAGTCAGCCCTCCATAAAGCCAGGAAATATGAGGTAAGACTTGCAAGATGTTAGTTGCTGGGAGATGCAACAAGAAGTCTATCGCACAACCTTCTGGTTGTGAAATACCAAATATTTAGTGTCAGTAGTTAACTTCAGTTCAGAGGATGCATGGTCTGCTTATGGGACAAACCTCCGATCCTTAACACAATGGGATACCTGATGCTAAACCAGTGGAATGTTTAAAGTAACAATGGTCAGATTTCTTAAAGTCGATTACTCTTAAATCCTCCTTGTAATTGGCTGTTATGAGATGTATATTTGCATGGTGTCATGATAATCTTTGTTCAGAAAGCAAAAGTAAGGACTGCAGATGCTGGAAACCAGAGTTTAGATGAGAGTGGTGCAGGAAAAGCTCAGCAGATCAGGCAGCATCCGAGGAGCAGGAAAATCGACGTTTCGGGCAAAAGCCCTTCATCAGGCTTTTGCCCAAAACGTTGATTTTCCTGCTCCTCGGATGCTGCCTGACCTGTTGAGCTTTTCCAGCACCACTCTAACCTAAAATCTTTGTTCAATATTGACAGATTGCTTATTTTTAATTCTAGGGATAGCTCAGATTCAGAGAGCAGTTTATTTATAACACAGCGTCCCGTTGTACCACTAAGAAAGGCGAGAACATGGGCCACCGGAAAATGTCCAACCAGATCAGCCATCCAAGATCAAACTGCAGAAAATACCGACAGCTCAACTGACTCAGATGACATTGCATATCGTCCAAATTATGTGACGGTTGGTGAAGGAAAAAGATGGCGACGACGCAAGAAATACAAAAAGAAATCTGTTTATCAGAGGACTGGGCATCCTGTAGGAAGGCCTCGATCATCCTTAACCAAAGCTGAGAAGATGAGGAGGTTGAAGGAACGAGGATTACAGTTTCCATTTGTGCAGAAGGAATATGGAAGAAAGCATTTACCATTTAAGATGATTTTTGCATATGAGGTAAATATGAGGTCCATTGTGCCTTATATGATAATGGTTATAGTCAAACATTCTATGAAATATATTCTCCATGATATTTTTCAAATCATTATTCAATTCAAACTATTTGCACATCTTTTATTTTTGTTATTTTTCTTCTAAAGCATTTTGTGATTACTTTTGTTGTATGATCCCAATGGAAACTGGCTATTGACCAGTCTTTTATTTCTTTGCTTGGCCAAAATCCTTGTTTTAAAAGGGTTTTCAGGAAATGTGAGTTATTCTGGTGATTGCCTAGATAAAGAATGACAAAATTAGCAGTTGCCATAGCTACAATGAAAATTCTACTTTGCAACCTACAGGGACACAAAATTTATTAAACTAGGTAATTGTAAATAAAACTGTTGTGGCTTGCAATTACTCCTGCTGGAGATCTGCTGTTATGGTATTCCACTCCAGCCTGACTTGTGCCATCATCATGCATCAGTAATAGTTTACCTGTAATAATAAATCCATTAACAGAGGAAAGAATGGGTTTCCAGTTATTCTGTTGCTTCAAGTTTGAGAATGATATTTTGTCCATTCGTTTAGTTATTTGTGATGCAGGGATGCTGCACGGGAAGGGTTAAAATAGAAGGCCTGAAAAGTTCTATCTTTAGGGACTAGCCAAGTTTCTTAAAGTATTTGATTTTGTTTTTACTGAATGCATTACTAATGGGCTATTTTCTTCTTACCTTGAGGTGATGGAGGTGAGGGGGCTGTATCTTATTTGTATTGTTTAGTGCTTTTCACACATTTCCACAACACATTTTCATTACATGCATAGATTTATTTAATATCAGTCAAATTTACATCCGTTCTGTGATCTGCTTACTTCAAATCCTCACCTTCTGGTTCTGGCCCCAGGAAGTAATCTATATTATCCTTCAGTGGCCGAGATTGCTTTTTCTTGGGCTTGGTAATCACACCAGATTCAATCAATCCTACCAGAGTTACTGAGAAAATTAAGTTTTTTTTTCCCACTGCCCTGATTTTTCTGTTCCTGTCATTTCTGTTCTTATTAGCGTGTTTGCAATGGCAGTTGTGGCTCATTTGGCAGCATTCATGCCTCCCAGTCATAAGGTTCTGGTTCAAGTCCCACTCTAGCCTTGAGCACAGCAAGCATGGCTGTCATCTTTTGGGTGAAATATTAAATGGAAACACCATCTGTCCTCATCAATAAATGTAAAACATCTTCTGGCACTATTTCATTGAAGAGCAAGGGAGTCATCCCTGTACCTTCGTCAGTATTTATCTTTCATTCACCAACACTGAAACAGTTTATCTGGCCATTCTCATATTTCTGTTTGTGGTGTGCAAATTAGATGCCACACTTCACACATTGTAATCGTGACTACGCTACCACTACTACTCTATCACTTAGAGTCATAGAAGCCATACAGCCCTTCAGTCTAACCAGTCCATGCTGACCATAATCCCAAATTAAACTAGTCCTGCCTGCGTACGCTTGGTCTGTGTCTTTCCAAATCTGTCTTATTCATATACTTATCCAAATGTATTTTAAAAATAGTAACTGTACCAGCATTCACCACTTCCTCTGGTAGTTCATTCCTCACACGAGCCACACTCTGTGGGGGGAAGAAAAGAAAAGTTGGCCTTCATATCTTTTTTCCAATCTTTCTCCTCTTACCTTAAAAATGTGCCTCCTTGTCTTGAAATCCCCCACCCTAGAGAAAAGACACCTGTCATTCACCTTATGAAGAATAATAGAATCCCTGCAGTGTGGAAGTAGACCATTCGGCCCATTGAAAGAGCATCCCAACCAGAACCACCCAACGCACGCCCCTCTTTCCCTCCCCACCGACCTTACCCTCTCCCTGTAATCCTGCATTTCGAATAACCCATTAATTTACCTAGTCTGCACATCCCTGATCACTATGGGCAATTTAGTATAGCCAGTCCATCAAACTTGCACATCTTTGGACTGTGGCAAGAAGCCAGAGCACACAGAGGAAACCCAACCACACAGGCATGAGGAGAATGTGCAAACTTGACGCAGACAGTTGGCTGATGGTGGAATCAACCCCAGGTCCCTGGCATTGTGAGGCAGCAGTGCTAACCACTCAGCCACTATGCAGCCCCTTATTTCTTTCTTCCCCTCCCCACAACACTGCAACACTACCCAAGGCCCTACTTTTAATTGTATAAGTCCTGCTCTTGTTTGTTATACCAAAATGCAATTTACCTAAATTGGTCATTTCCATCTTATGGTGTGCAAATTTTAAAGTTCATTAATCTTAAAGTTGTCTCAAAATTTCTTCATAGGTTTGTGCCACCTATTTCTACCATCTTCGCAACATATGCTCTGATATATACTGTATTCTACCTACTGCAGCCTATGTACTTGCAAGCTCTCTGCAACTTCATTCATTAGCATGAAATGATTTTGACTATTTATAAAAGGGCATGACCAAGCTAAAAATAAGTGGTTATAATTTGCTAGCTAACGGAAAAGACTTTCACATATTGTTGTTAACATTTTTATCACAAATACCAATATCACAGACCAATTTAAAAGCAAGTAAACAGAGTCCTTAACTAACATTTAAATTTTCTTGATTTACAGCAAGCAGCTTTGTGTGGATTATTTACTTATATGAAGGAGTTAAAATGTCAAAAGCACCTCGTAAAGTCCTTAGAAAAAATAAACGTGGACTGTCCAGATAGAGACCGTGGCCCACTAAGGCAATGCAAGTACTTGGATGAGAAAAGACCAATTTCACCGATACAAGAAAGCAGGTAAACCTATACTTCTGAAGTGCAAAGGTTCCCCTAGCTTCCTTACCTGTGTGTACATATGTACTGTATTAATACTAGCCTGTGATCTGCAGTTCTTCTAGAGGATCGGCATGGTGGCACAGTGGTTAGCATTGCTGCCTCACAGCGCCAGAGACCCGGGTTCAATTCCCGCCTCAGGTGACTGACTGTGTGGAGTTTGCACGTCCGTGTCTGCGTGGGTTTCCTCCAGGTGCTCCGGTTTCCTCCCACAGTCCAAAAGATGTGCAGGTCAGGTGAATTAGCCATGCTAAATTGCCCGTAGTGTTAGGTAAGGGGTAAATGTAGGGGTATGGGTGGGTTGCGCTTCGGTGGGGCGGTGTGGACTTGTTGGGCCGAAGGGCCTGTTTCCACACTGTAAGTAATCTAATCTAAAGGATCAGCAGTTGTACTTTTGGCCTGTCGTAATTATTTCAAGGGTCTAGTTTGGTCGCTGCTCGGTGTAGATTGAATCATTCAGGGCAGGAGGTTCCTTAATATCGGCCAGACTAACTGGTCTTAGCCCCGGAGGTGATTGAAACAATAGAATTTTTCTCAACATTCCTGGACCAGAAAAATTAAAATGACCCACGGTTTCCACTCCTGACCACTATTTAGTGATTTTTGTTGGGAAATACACATACAGCTGTCAGATGAGGACTAGATCGGGCCCATCTATGATGCCTCCTCAGTTGAATAGCTCACTGACACTGGCCATCTAATTATAGAAATGAGAAATGGTCTCATGGGTGAGATACTAAGGGCTCTACATGTTCAAACTTACTTGTTGAACACCGAGTGCTTCCAAATAAACCTGTTGGACTCTAACCTGGTGTTGTGTGATTTTTAATTATGTTGAACAGTGAGAGATTTAACTGTAAACTGGTTACTTTATTGAGAGGTGCCTGAAACTAAGTTCCCTCACAATGGAGAGTGCAAGCCAGTGGTCAGTGGGCAGAAGTGGAGTACATTGCCTGAGAAGACTCCTGAATTATTACCACAACTTATTAGAACACCAAAGCAGTGGTGGGTGTAAATTCAGTCTCCCCTTCAATGTAAGACTCCATTAACAGCAAATAATAAGTAAATCATTGGAGAATGATAGAGAAAGTGGATCTGATCTACTTCCCCACCTGCAACTAAATAAAAGATTGGAGCAACTTGTGTATCCATCCACCGACTCAGACACCAGCAAAGCTATAAGGGGTGGGAGAAGTAAAGGCTAATCCCTCTACTAAAAGAAACCCTGTCAATTAGAACAGTAATACTGGTCGTGAATAGTTTTAGGTTGATAACCACCAACTTGGCTGAATAAAGTATATAAATGCACATTAACAAAATAAAAATGTGTTTATAATTTGTCAAATAATGGACAAAAGAATTTCATCTAAGATTGTTAATGTATTTATTACTTATGTCAATATCAGAACAATTGAAAAGCATGCAAATAATAGTTTATTAAGCGCCATGTTTATAAGAGCGATTCCTTTTGTGGGATGGGGGGGGGGCCTAAAACATTTATTTATTTTTCAGTTTAGGAATGGATTCACTATTAATGTAACATTCAGTGAGTAATGTAACAAGTAGATGTATTTAATCTGTCAAGATTAGAGTAATGCTGGAAAAGCACAGCAGGTCAGGCAGTATCCGAGGAACGGGTAAATTGACATTTCAGGCAAAAGCCCTTCGTCCAGATGATTCCTAATAAAGGGCTTTTGCCCGAAACATCGATTTTCCTGCTACTCGGATACTGCCTGACCTGCTGTGCTTTTCCAGCATTACTCTACTCTAATGTTGACTCTAATCTCCAGCAGTTGCAGTACCCACTTCCGCGTAGTACATAATTTATTCTCAACTCCTGTTTCCCCTCATTCTTTAATCCCTATTCTCTAATCTGCATTTTTGATATTGTATCAATTTTAAATTACTTTATCCAGGAGCTGTAGTTTCTGATAAATCCTGACACTGTTGGCTGACAATACCAATTAATGATAAGTTGAATTAATTGTAATGGTTTGCATCCATGAGGATGAATGATGTGATTTATTTTCCTACATAATAGACAATGAAAACATGCTTTTCTAGTTTAAGAATAAAGTCATTCTGCTGGTATCCCCCCGTACCAATTTCATGATCTTATTGAATGGCAGATCGGTTTAAAGTGACTGAATGGCTACTCCTGCTTATGATGTGAATCTCACCCATTGAATTTCCACGTTTTATGTGAAGATTCCAGTTTACCTGCTCAGGGTGATTCTATGCTGAAATTCACTAGCTCTCTACATCTTTTATCTGACCTTAGCTTTGACTTAACAAGTTTGATCTTCATTATTTATATATACATACTTTTTAAAAATGCTGTGCAATGACAACATTTGTATTTTGTGTAGCTGACACTGTTTATTTTCAAAAACTAAGACAGATGGTTGCATATATCAGTATTTGCTCGGGTCCATTGGAGTATTTCCAGGGAACCAAACTACATGATAAATCTGAAGCTGCTTTCAGTTTATGGTGTTCGCTCCCTGTCACAGGACAATATTTTGGACATCTTTAAAACCATTTAATTCATTTTTGTTCAGTAATTAAAATAAGAATTAGATTCCTTTCATGGTCATCAAATCTGATTACTTGGAGAGAATTGTGACAGTGCCTCAGCCTGACTTGGAGATTTACTTTTAAACCACCTTTTTATGCAACATTCCATTGTTCGCACCTATCAATAACGTGGTAATACTTAAAGCAGCGTTTTAAGTTATTCTTTTATTTAACATGTACTTTAATATAAACCACTGTGACAATAATGTTTTTAATGTTATAGTGATGAAACCTGCATTGAAGACTTCAATAACGAAAACACATTCGGTGTAAAAGTTGTGGTAACTAAATTATTTATATTGGATATGTAGTCTCTGCAGTATTAAGTTTTAATAGTGAATGGTATTTTATATTTATGAATCAAGTAAAGTAATAACTAATGGTATACTCAAACCAAGATTTATAAATTAAGTACATTGAATTACAAAGTATATTTACCTATAACTTACTTTCAATGCCTACCTTAAAAAGAAGTACTTAAATTTATTAAAGAAAATTTATTCATTGTTTAAAATAAGATGGAAGTATCAAATATACCCTCCAGTGAATGTATTTGTAAGACTTTTAACTGCTCTTCCATCCACTTCCATTGCACTCAATCCCTCTTTTCATCTCACTACAGGAAAGTTCAGCCCATCCTTGTGAACTGATGTCTCCACAGCACCCCAACTAACCTACCTGGTATCCCAGGACTGATTGCACTTGATCTGCAGTACTGACTATAGCCCAGTTCCCAGTCTACAAGGACGGTTCCCCAGACTTCGAGTGAGCCAAGTGCCTGACAGATTGAGGGCAACACTCTGAATGTGACTGTGATGTGCTCCTTGACTGACTAATGGCACTCTCTGACTGACCAGAGTCCCCCTTCATCTTACCATGGACTCCTCCTCTTTGACTTTAAGACTTGGTCATTTACTCGAAGCACATGCAGTTTGCTTTCTGCCTGTGCTGCAGGTGTGACGTTGACAGGGCACAGTGCTACATGGCCATACATCCTTCCCCTTGACTGTTCAGTGCTCCTTATCACGACAAACTGCCTGCCTTTCCCTCCGCACTGAAAAGCAATGCAGACCACAGAAGGTGTGCAACCTGTAGCTGAGCACTGAAGACTCTATGGGCTCAGGAAGCAATATGATGAAACAGACTGTGGTAGCCTGTAAGTCAGTAACTATTAAGCAATTGTAGACAGAGCCTGGTAGCTTACAAGTTAGCACAAAGGGAGTGCTATGAAAGTAAGCCATGAGGTACAAGATGTATCCTGAGTAGATATATGTGTTTCTCCTTATGCATATCACTGGTGTTAGTCTGAGAGCAGGCTCAGTTATGTAAACAGGCTGCTGCCGATGTGCATGGATAAAGAGTTGAAGAGAGTCAAGTCAAGTCACCATTGTCTTACCAGACCTTAGGGATGCTCTCTCATTAGAGAGAGACGACTGGTGGTGATTTAACCTGAGGGCTACCAAACCTCAGACACGAGGGGAGAGATTGAGAGAGAGAGTCTTTAATGGTAACCTCAGATGGTGTGGAGATTGAACTCATGCTGTTGGCATGACACAGCTTCACAAACCGACCCCCCTGAGGAGAATGATGGCCATGAAGTATGTGGCGACGTGGTTGTGAAGAAGCTGCTGAATGATGGCTGGGACAAGCATTTGATGAAATGCAACTGTAGCTGTAAAATACCCACTATAATTTATGTCAAGAAGTTGTACTGCTCAGTTTGTCAGGGAGTAAGGGGAGAATTTGGGAAGTTGCTTAAAATAAGGCAAGTGGGTGCTTTAATGAGATTCAAATCTGTGGAAGTAACAGAGTCACTGCTGAGCAGTGAGGTTCTGAAGTTACCATTTAAAGGCTTGAAGGGCAAGTCAGAAAAAATGTTGATGTTGATGTTGAGATTCTGATTTTTCTGTGTATTTTCTTGCCATTGCTAGCACCACACAGACGGGTGGGGCAGAATTCTGCCTAATATCTTATGTTTTCTTTTCCTATTCTTGTTGACTCACAATCATATTAATTTATTTTGCTGAAAATACCCACACTGTACAGGAGTATGCAGATCCTCACTACCTTTTAAAGAGTAGTTAGGAATGGGCAATAAATGCTGGCCCAGTCAGCTATGCCCATATACCATCAGTGAATAAAGAAGTGGCTGATTCTTAGTCAAATAGTTCCTTTTCAGTAGAATAGAACAGAGCAGAATCCCTACAGTGTGGAAACAGGCCATTTGGCCCAACACATCCGCACTGACCCTCTGAAGAGTAACCCACCCAGACCCATTCCCCTACCCTATATGCTACATTTACCCCTGACAAATACACCTAGCCTACACATCCCTGAACTTTATGGGCAATTTAACATGGCCAATTCACCTAAGCTGCACATCTTTGGATTGTGGGAGGAAACCAGAGCACCCGGAGGAAACCCACGGAGAATGTACAAACTCCATACAGCTCCATCCGAAGCTGGAATCGAACCCGAGTCCCTGGTCCTGTGAGGCAACAGTGCTAACCACTGAGCCACAGTGTCGCCCCCAGCTTAAAATTATTTTCAATGCTTTCCTAAGAGAGCGAAAGAGACTGTCACCCACAAAACCTTCTAAATCATTTGTCTTAAACTGTATGTTAAAACATAATGCTCAAAACTTAAACAATAACAATGTTCAGGTTTGTTATCCCATCCATAAAACATACCAATCAATGGATGTATAATTCAGTTTTTAACTAAAATTTAACCAAAGATGTATTTTGCCACATTGAAAATGTTAACTCAATGTTATTACATTTTTTTCCACTGGCAACACATCATAGGTGTAAAATTTACCCATGAATCATGATTTGAACAGGCAAAACCTTGATTTTATTTCACGGAATATTCAGAGTTTGGTAATATTTAATGTTAGATGGTTCAGAAATATTTGAATGGTTGCTTTGTTACTGCAGAACGTGAGTATTTCTGAAGAGAAATACACATGTTGTCAAGCCTTTTCATCTTGTCCTCCTCAGGAAATCTCACAGGATTAACAATTGAAGGGGAAAACCAATGTTTATCTGCATAAGAGGGAAGTGTTGATTTATTGGTATATTGACTCTAGTAGAGATTTTGCTATGGAGAATGCTCCAGTTATTGCCTAATACTCTCACCAATCAGAGCCGATCTGCTTGGTTTAAAATTTAAACAAAGCCTGGCTGTTACCTGAGAATCATCATTAATTGGTGTATTCTCCATGGCAAAGCAACAACCAAACTGAATCCATTTGCCAACCTATCCGCACTCTCTTCTCATGCAGTATAAATATAATTCCCCCTGAATTAGTACTCTTGTGAATAGTTCTAATGATTGCAAGATGAAAAGCTTGAAATAAAATGCCTTTTTCAGTTATTAAACATTTAAATATACCTGCATCATGCACATAACATTTTGGCAATTTTGGCACCTTAAGACTTGATTATTGTAATATTCTGAAATCTAGTGAAAGGTTCATAGCCTATTTAGATTCCTGATCCACTGGTATGAAATTGTTGTCTATATCTTACTTTCCCTCAGTCTCTCTATTTCCATTCTAATACATCAAGGCTAATGTTGTTCATAGACTGTATTTAAGCTAATGCATTCTTTGTTCACAATGTTTATTTTATTTGTAGGATAACAGCTGTTTTATAATGGAAAAGATTGGAAAATATAAGAAGAGCCGAAGGAAAAATAACTCCAAGGGCAAAAATAAAGACAAATGTTTACCTAATGGCAAAAGTAAAGCCGTTGAGAAAAATAAATCAGTAACAGGCCAACAAAATAACACAAAATTTTCCTCTATCTGAAAATTGTGGCAGAACAATTGGCAGTAACAACAACAATAGATATTCCATTGTTGAAATCTACAAAGAACTAATATATCATCTGATGAACTGGAAAATGCGAAAACACAGACATCTTTATTTTCTGAAGAATCCCAAGACCAGTGAACACTCAAAAGTATGGGAGAGAATGGAGAATGTGAATCAGCGCATCCAGTCCTTGGCAACAGCATCTCTGCAAGAAGTGTTTCCTTTATGCAAAGTGACCCATGGAACATGTTAACAATGATAAAAAATTATTGTCGATATCTAAAAGAAAGATGAATAATTGCTAATGGGAATGACTATTTAATTGATAAATGATCACTAACCAATTTTTAGGAATGCAGAGGTTAGCTACTGGTCTGGAGAATTTAACAATTGTATGTCATAATGGCAGTTGGTTAATATTCCTGCTCGAGATAGGTTTTTCATTGCAGTCTGTATATGTTCATAACTGAGATCAATAATTTACAGTTGGATAAAATGTCTGGAAATAAGTCATTTTGTATTCATTTTGAGGATATTCCATTGTCAAGAATATACTGGTTAAAAGACAATTGGGCAACTGAAATATATAAATGTAATACTGTGGGCAAACCTTTTGCAAAGTGATAAATATACTTACACAACAAAAACTCAATGTGCTGTGCTAATTGGAGGCTGGTTAAGAAGTAGTAGTACATAAAATATTGTTTTAAAAATAACCTGACAAGCAAACATCAAATATTTATAATCCAAATCTATTGAATATGCATTTAATTATTTTATTATTTCACCACTAACCATTTCAATAAGAGATTTATTTTGGCAAACATTGAATTGAATTTAAAACTGGCACTGGAAATTAGAGATAAGATTAGATTTGTGGGAGTTGTTTCGTGTGAGCATTGTGGGAGACATTGATGAATAGCAGGCTTTTGTTGTAGATGCACATAAGACACAGGAGCAGAAATTAGGCCATTCAGCCCATTGAGTCTACTCTGCCATTCAATTATGGCTGATACATGTCTCAATTCCATTCTCCCGCTTTCTCCCCGTAACCCTTCATTCTCTTTACAATCAAAAACCTGAGTCCATCTTAAAATCAATGACCTGGCCTCCACAGCCTTCTGTGGCAGTGAATTCCAGAGATTCGCTACTCTCTGGTTGAAGAAGTTTCTCTTTATCTCCATTGTAAAGTGTCTTCCCTTTACTCGAAGGCTGAGTCCTTGGGTCCTAGTCTCTCCTCCCAATGGAAACATCTTCTTAACATAAGACTATAAGACATAGGAGTGGAAGTAAGGCCATTTGGCCCATCGAGTCCACTCCGCTATTTAATCATGGCTGATAGGCATTTCAACTCCACTTACCAGCAGTCTCCTCATAGCCCTTAATTCCTTGTGACATCAAGAATTTATCAATCTCTGCCTTGAAGCCATTTAGTATCCCGGCCTCCACTGCACTCCGCGGCAATGAATTCCACAGGCCCACCACTCTCTGGCTGAAGAAATGTCTCTGCATTTCTGTTCTGAATTTACCCCCTCTAATTCTAAGGCTGTGCCCACGGGTCCTAGTCTCCCCGCCCATCGGAAACAATTTCTTAGCGTCCACCCTTTCCAAGCCATGTATTATCTTGTAAGTTTCTATTAGATCTCCCCTTAACCTTCTAAACTCCAATGAATACAATCCCAGGATCCTCAGCCGTTCCTCGTATGTTAGACCTGCCATTCCAGGGATCATCCGTGTGAATCTCCGCTGGACACGCTCCAGTGCCAGTATGTCCCTCCTGAGGTGTGGGGCTCAAAGCTGGACACAGTACTCCAAATGTGGCCTAGCCAGAGCTTTATAAAGTCTCAGTAGCACATTGCTGCTTTTATATTCCAACTCTCTTGAGATAAATGACAACAATGCATTCGCTTTCTTAATCACGGATTCAACCTGCATGTTTACCTTTAGAGAATCTTCGATTAGCACTCCCAGATCCCCTTGTACTTTGGCTTTTTGAATTTTCTCACAGTTTAGAAAGTAGTCCATGCTTGTATTATTTTTTCCAAAGTGCAAAACCTCACATTTGCTCACGTTGAATTTCATCACCCATTTCCTGGACCACTCTCCCAAACTGTCTAGATCCTTCTGCACTGAGCTGAAAATGTGTTGCTGGAAAAGCGCAGCAGGTCAGTAGTTGCGGAAGATCCTTCTGCAGCCTCCCCACTTCCTCAGTACTACTTGCCTGTCCACCCAACTTCGTATCATCGGCAAACTTCGCTATAATGCCCCCAATCCCTTCATCCAGATCATTAATATATAACGTAAACAGCTGCGGCCCCAACACTGAACCCTGTGGGACACCGCTTGTCACATCCACTCTGAACAGGCCATTCAGTATTCTGTAAATTTCAATTAGATCCCCCTTCAACTTTCTAAACTCCATCGAGTACAGACCCAGAGTTTATGCTCTTCGGTGATACTGAATTTTATTTTGTTGACTGCTAGAGAGAAGCACTTAGCTTCTGTGATAATTAATAAATGGATTCTTAAGTTGAATGTTTGAGGGTTTTGTATGTTGTATAAATAGTATAGCTATAGCCAATCTTTTTGACCTGGAGATGTCATGTTTTTTTACAATGTGGTTTTGAAGACTTGGGTGGAAGAATGGAAATACTTTCATCCTGAAGTTTCCACCTGAATAATTTCACTTTTTAGCTTGACTTTCATTACAATATATAGGCAAAAACTGCTTACAATGTGGTTTAAGTTCATGTTTAAAAGATGCCACATGAGTTCTGTTGTAATTGTTTTTAAGATGTTGCATGTTTTTATGTAAACAAAATGACAGTTTCTTTCAGAGTCATAGTCATAGAGATGTACAGCATGGAAACAGACCTTTCAGTCCAACCCATCCATACCGACCAGGTATACCAACCCAATCTTGTCCCACCTGCCAGCACCCGGCTCATATCCCTCCAAACCCTTCCTATTCATATGCCCATCCAACAAGATTTGCAATTGTACCAAGCCTGACCACTTCCTCTGGCAGCTCATTCCATACACGCACCACTCACTCCGTGAAAAGGTGGCCCCTTAGGTCTTTTTTATATCTTCCCCCTCTCAGCCTAAACCTATGCCCTCTAGTTCTGGACTCCCCCACCCCAGAGGAGAGACTTTGTCTATTTATCCTATCTATGTCCCTCATAATTTTGTAAATCTCTATAAGGTCACCCCTCAGCCTCCCA
>NC_057737.1:27763898-27801819 GCF_004010195.1 Chiloscyllium plagiosum | reverse complement strand
TAAACTCCATCTGCCATTTCTCAGCCCATTTGCCCATCTGATTAAGATCCCATTGTAATCTGAGGTAAGCTTCTTCGCTGTCCACTACACCTCCAATTTTGGTGACATCTGCAAACTTACTAACTATACCTCTTATGCACACATCCAAATCATTTATATAAATGACGAAAAGTAGTGGACCCAGCACCAATCCTTGTGGCACTCCACTGGTCGCAGGCCTCCAGTCTGAAAAACAACCTCCACCACTACCCTCTGTCTTCTACCTTTGAGCCAGTTCTGTATCCAAATGGTTAGTTCCCCCTGTATTTCGTGAGATCTCATCTTGCTAACCAGTCTCCCATGGGGAACCTTGTTGAACTGAAGTCCATATAGATCACATCTACCACTCGACCCTCATCAATCCTCTTTTTTTACTTCTTCAAAAAATTCGGAATTAAGTTTGAGAGACATAATTTCCCACGCACAAAGCTATTGTCAAGCTTTATGTTTGCACAGCCACCAGTAAAGCATATACTCTCTAAAACAAAATCTCCTGCTTCAATTTTGTCCTTTTGATCAGCTATGTAACTTTATTTACACTGATTACTGTAATGTGCTGCTGTAATTTACATATTATTGTTATGTATTGCTTGTGATTCTGTCAGGTTCCACACCTAGACATAAAGCATTCCTGTGTTAAAATATGTGTGAGTAAACATGAGAAATGAATGGAATCCATCAACCTGTTCTTTGCCACAAACCACATACAATTGGCTTGAGATGTACCTACTCTAATTCCATGATAGTCATTGCCATGAAACCTAGCCAATTCATTTAATCCTCTCAAAAATGTTCTGTAAATTGATTAAATCTGCTGAGCACACAGCTGACACTTTTTCCATTGCCTTTGATGTGGAATATTTTCTAGACAAATAAATTATCACTTCTACCTGCAATTCCCCCAATGTTCCATCCTCCTATTTAAAGCTATGTAGAAAAGGCTTTTTCTGAATATCTACAACAGCAGTGCACTCCATCCCATCTTTCTTTTTCTGTCATCAAAACCCGACTTAGTTATCAGTGCAATACTCCTTGAACTGACCTTCAAGCGTCAACCCTGTGAAGAATTTCTTCTACACTAGTGAAAATCTCAGTAGATCTTGTGTGAGGATTTTCATCTCCCGTGCCTCATCTACTGAAACCTTGGATTTTGAAGATGAACCAGGATTCAACTAAAGTAATACCGAGATAGATACGTCTTAAAAGTACTGAAACATTTTTATCCTGTTACTACTCACCAATCTAATGCCACAATATGGTTTACTGAATTGCCCATTAATTGCTTTTGTGGAGAATATCGATATCATCATCCATTAGTGTTGAAGTTTGTGATAGGAATTTGTAAAATCAGTTTTTACTGGGTCATATTTTGATCAGAATTTTATTTTCCATGAACTATCAGGTAATCTCAAACCTAAGTCATTGTATAGTTTATAAGGTGAATATATCTAATTTTCAGTGACAAGTATGAACCAAGAATTTCTATCTCAGGTACCTTCAGAATTGATAAGGTAACTGGTTTTATTGATTTTGTGTGAGATACTTTGTACGCCAGTTAGTCACCATCCTACAATACTGACCCCATTCACATACAACAGTGGCATCTTGCATTTGAGACTTTTTGCCCACTTACATATTATGATTATTTTGCATTTCCTTTACTTTTCCCCACCACTTGCCTACCCCCAGCCCAAGTGAAGACTTCAAATTTGCAGAACAGAGCTGTTGAAAACTATGCCAACCTAAGCCAAACCGACACTTTTTCCAATAAGTCAGAGGATTGAGATTCAAGCCTTAATTCATCTCACCTAGGCAACACATTCAGTATACTACTGAGAGTTGTGTGCTGTCGGAGATGCCATTACTAAGGCCCTGGCTCCTATTCAGGTAGATGTAAATGATCCCATAAAGTTACTTAGAGATGTGTGAGGGAAATATACTTTAAAAACAAATTATTTGAAAACTAATCTTGTTATTATTTCAGAGGCATGTCTTCTTTTTCCTTTTCAAAATAAACATTGTATTTCAAAAGTTCATTGAATATTCTACAAACATGAAAGTGCTGTACAAATACATATTCATTTGATAGAAAGCTCTTATGCATATTGTGACAGAGGTAAAAAGACACATTTTGTTCATCACAGTGCCATAAGTCTGGAAAACAAAATATTGCCATTCATGATTGGATGAGATCAAATGACTTACTGACAATCATGCTTAATTAGAGTGATTTGCATTTATGACCGTAAAACTTAGAAGCAGAGCATTCAGCCCACTGAAGTTTGCTCTGTGATCTCACTCAACGAGATCACAGTTGATATGATAATCCTCAACTCCACTTTTCTGTCTTTTATCCCATAATCCTTAATGATTAAAAATCTGTCTCAGCCTTAAATTTACTTAACAACCTAATGTCAACAGTCCTCTGCGGTAAAGAATTCCACAGATTCACTCCCTTCTAGGAGAAGAAATTTCTCATTTTTGTGAAAATGAGTGACACCTCACTCTGAGGTTATGCTTTCTAGTCTTAGACTATCCTGCAAGAGAAAACAACCTTTTCACATCTACCTAGTCAAATCACCTAAAAATATTGTGTGTTTTAATGAGGTCATTACTCATTGCTTTAACCTCAAAACACAGGCTCAAACTACTTTATCTCTGTATGATGTGGAGGTGTCAATGTTGGATTGGGGTGGACAAATTTAAAAATCACATAACACCAGGTTATCATCCAAAAGGTTTATTTGGAAGTACTAGTTTTCAAAGTGCTGCTCCTTCATTAGGTAATTAGTGGAGCAGGATCATAAGTATGAAACAGACAACATTGGCCAAGCCATACATTGCAGACAAGGATGTCTCGGGGCATGGTACACTGGTAAGACCACATAGACATTACGACAATGTATGAATGGACACCACGCAACAATCACCAGACAGGGATGTTTCCTCCCAGTTGGGGGACACTTCAGTGGTCAGGGAAATTCAGCCTCGGATCGTCGGGTGACCATCTTCCAAGGTGGATTTCAGGATATGCAACAACGCAGAGTGGCCGAGCAGAGGCTGATAGCCAATGGGGATGGCCTCAACTGGGACCTTGGGTTCATTGTCACACTACAGGTGACCCCACTACATTATACACTCTCTCTCTCTCACACACAAACACACAGAGTTACATACACACTCACAGAGACCCTCTCAGACACACACACACATCCCCCACATTCACACCCATGCACACACCCTCTCACAGGCATACACTCTACCAAGCATGCACACATGCAAACATGCACTCTCTCGTGCACTCACGCGCGCGTACACACACAAGTCTAGGGTGTAGGTTTGCTCGCTGAGCTGTAGGTTTGATATTCAGACGTTTCATTACCTGGCTAGGTAACATCATCAGTGGCGACCACCAAGTGAAGCGAAGCTGTTGTCTCCTGCTTTCTATTTATATCTTTCTCCTGGATGGGGTTCCTGGGATTTGTGGTGATGTCATTTCCTGTTCATTTTTTGAGGGGTTGATAGATGGCATCTAGATCTATGTGTTTGTTTATGCCGTTGTGGTTGGAGTGCCAGGCCTCTAGGAATTCTCTGGCATGTCTTTGCTTAGCCTGTCCCAGGATAGATGCGTTGTCCCAGTCGAAATGGTGGGTTTTTTTCATCCATGTGTAGGGCTACGAGGGAGAGAGGGTCGTGTCTTTTTGTGGCTAGCTGGTGTTCATGTATCCTGGTGGCTAACTTTCTTCCTGTTTGTCCTACGTAGTGTTTGTGGCAGTCCTTGCATGGAATTTTGTAGATGACGTTGGTTTTGTCCATAGGTTGTACTGGGTCTTTTAAGTTTGTTTGAGATTGTTGGTGGGTTTGTGTGCTACTAGGATTCCAAGGGGTCTTAGTAGTCTGGCTGTCATTTCTGAAACTTCTTTGATGTATGGTAAGGTGGTTAGAGTTTCTGGCTGTGTTTGTCTGCTTGTTGTGGTTTGTTCTTGAGGAATCTGCGGACTGGATTTTTTGAGTATCTGTTCTTCTTGAATACATTGTAAAGGTTGTTCTCCTCTGTTTTCCAAAGCTCATCTGTGCTGCAGTGTGTGGTGGCTCGTTGGAATAGTGTTTTGATACAGCTTTGTTTGTGTGTGTTGGGATGGTTGCTGGTGTAGTTAAGTATTTGATCAGTGTTTGTCGGTTTTCTGTATACCATGTATTCCATGCAAGGACTGCCACAAACACTACGTTGGACAAACAGGAAGAAAGACACGACCCTCTCTCTCTCGTAGCCCTACACACGGATGAAAAAAAACCCACCATTTCGACTGGCACAACACATCTATCCTGGGATAGGCTAAGCAAAGACATGCCAGAGAATTCCTAGAGGCCTGGCACTCCAACCACAACACCATAAACAAACACATAGATCTCGACGCCATCTATCAACCCCTCAAAAAACGAACAGGAAATGACATCACCACAAACTCCAGGAACCCCATCCAGGAGAAAGATATAAATAGAAAGCAGGAGACAACAGCTTCGCTTCACTTGGAGGTCGCCACTAATGATGTTACCTAGCCAGGTAATAAAACGTCTGGATATCAAACCTACAGCTCAGCGAGCAAACCTACACCCTAAACTTTAACCTGAGCTACAAACCTTCACAAATCTTGCAAACACATAAGTCTATAGGGTGATTTTGCATTTGCAGAATTGTATTTGCAAATACATTCTATTTTTGCTCAAAAAGCACACAAACGGCAGTAAGTCAATGCAGGCAGTCAATACATGTAACATTTTATAAATTCCTACTTTGGAAATAGAACCAGTCTGACTCAAGATTGGGATACAGACGGACTCTAACTTCACAAATTTAAGACATTGTCTCAGGTGAGATGTTGCCTTTTTTTTATAAAACCTTACGTCATATCAAAAATGTGACTTAAAAGAAGTTCTGAGATTTACATATTAATGAATCAAAACTTGCAATCCATTCTAAAAAGTAAAAGACTTAACAGCAATCTGGGTTTGTTCAATATATCATTCTAATTGCATGACACTGTGATCTTATGCTATAAATTCTGTGTCTCATGCTCCTGCACCACTCATTACCTGATGAAGGAGCAGCGCTCTGAAAGCTACTACTTCCAAATAAATCTGTTGGACTATAACCTTGTGTTGTGTGAATTTTAATTTAATCTCTCTGTGTAAGACAGTCCCTCAATACTCTGCGTCAACCTAATGAACCTTCTCTGGACTGCCTCCAGTGACAGAATGTCTTTCGTTAGATAAGTGGACCAAAACTGTTCACAGTGCTTCAGGCATAGCCTTACAAGTGTCTTGTATAGTTTTTGTAAGACATCCTCATTTTTATGTTCCATTTCAGAATAAAGGTTCAAGACTCGAGAAGTCAGATAAATTTCACAAGTTTTATTGGATACCTGAGTAACACAAGCAATTAGTACATTTATTCACCCCATGAGATTCATTGAAGGTTAGGAATATCAGGAATCTAGACTGCTCCTAATGTGGGGAGAGGCTGGGTAGGCTGAGGCTATTTTCCCTGAAGCATCAGAAGTTGAGGGGTGAATTTATAGAGATTTATAAAATCATGAGGGGCATGGATAGGGTGAATAGCCACGTTTTTTTCCAGACTAGAAGAGTCCAAAACTAGAGGGCGGAAGTTTAAGATGAGAAGGGAAAGCTATAAAAGGGACCCAAGGGGCAATTTTTTCACAATGAGGATGGTGCATGTATGGAATGAGCTGCCAGAGGAAGTGGTGGAGGCTGGTATAATTACAACATTTAAAAAGCATCTGGATGGGTATATGAGTAGGAATTGTATAGAGGGATATGGGACAAATATTGGCAAATGGAAATAGAGTCAATTAAGACACCAAAGTTGCAAGCAGATTCAGTTGCCAGGGATAGGGGTAAAATTTGTAGCTTGGTACAGAGCTTGGATCAGAGACCAAAATGAATGACTTCTGACTTCCTTATGTTTAACTGGAGGAAATCTCTGCTCATCCAATACTGGATATTGAATAAGCAAACTGATAGTTTACCGAATAATGGAGGAGTCAAGTAGTGGTGTAGTCAAACTGGGGTCAGCACGTACATTAAAAATACACTGCTTTTGGAAGATCTCGCCAAGGGTCATCATAGAGTCACAGTGATGTACAGCACTGAGAGAAATGAGGGTAAGGCTTAAGGTTGATCCTAGAGTGAGGGACACCAGAGCTAATCGTGTAGAGTAGGAATAAAGAACTATTGCATGCCATAGAGTCATAGAGATATACAGCACGGAAACAGACCCTTCGGTCCATACATGTACCACTCTCTGTGTGAAAAGGTTGCCCCTTAGGTCTCTTTTATATCTTTCCCCTCTCACCCTAAACCTATGCCCTCTAGTTCTGGACTCCCCCACCCCAGGGAAAAGACTTTGTCTATTTATCCTATCCATGCCCCTCATAATTTTATGAACCTTGAGAAGGTTACCCCTCAGCCTCCGACGCTCCAGGGAAAACCAGCCCCAGCCTATTCAGCCTCTCCCTATAGCTCAAATCCTCCAACCCTGGCATAATCCTTGTAAATCTTTTCGGAACCCTTTCAGGTTTCACAACATCTTTCTGATAGGAAGGAGACCAGAATTGCACGCAATATTCCAACAGTGGCCTAACCAATGTCCTGTACAGCTGCAACATGACCTCCCAACTCCTGTACTCAATACTCTGACCAATAAAGGAAAGCATACCAAATACCTTCTTCACTATCCTATCTACCTGCGACTCCACTTTCAAGGAGTTATGAACCTGCACTCCAAGGTCTCTTTATTCAGTAACACTTCCTAGGACCTTAGTTTAAGTGTATAAGTCCTGCTAAGATTTGCTTTCCCAAAATGCAGCACCTCACATTTATCTAAATTAAACTCCATCTGCCACTTCTCAGTCCATTGGCCCATCTGATCAAGATCCTGTTGTAATCTGAGGTAACCTTCTTCGTTGTCCACTGCAGCTCCAATTTTGGTGTCACCTGCAATCTTACTAACTATACCTCTTATGCTCGCATCCAAATCATTTATACATATGAAGAAAAGTAGTGGACCCAGCACTGACCCTTGTGGCACTCCATTGGTCATAGGCCTCCAGCCTGAAAAGCAACCCTCCACCACCATGCTCTGTCTTCTACCTTTGAGCTAGTTCTGTATCCAAATGGCTAGTTCTCCCCCAGAGATCTAACCTTGCTAATCAGTCTCCCATGGGGAACCTTGTCGAATGCCTTACTGAAGTCCATACAGATCACATCTACTGCTCTGCCCTCATCAATCCTTTGTTACTTCTTCAAAAAGCTCAATCATGTAATACTGTGGCTACAATTATAGATAAGAAACTCTAGAACTAGGTAAGTGTAGTCACATCAAGCTGACAACATCTGAGAGGCAGTGCAGGAGGGATAATGAGTGTCAGGTCAAAAAAGATGAGTAGTCACCGTGTCCCAATTGGATAGGATATTTGTGACTTGTGGCATGACAGGTTGTGAAAGGTGTTAAAATGCTGAGAACTTTAAAACGTTGAGATAGTCTCAACTAAAATATTCTGCCTGTTCTGAGCACTACATTTTATGTGAAGGCCTCAGAAGAATGTAGTGATTATAATGAGGTCAGCTAACTTGACCTCATAGAATGAGTTCTCTGATTGGGCTGTTAGTCTGGAACAATCAGGGAGCACTAGCTGACACAATTCATATGTACAACCCCCACATCCCAGCAGCAGCTGTCCTAACCTTCCTGGGAAAGCATGTGCAGCTCGAAGGAGATAGCATTGATGTTGTAGACACCTTCAGAATCTGGACAAGTAAGCGACAGGTCAAAGTGACCCTGAAGATAGATGCCAGTGGAAACATCCTCCACCAACCCTCCAGCTTTGCAATTGGAGGGAGCAGAGGCTACCTGACATATGCAGGGCAGCCTAGAGTGTGCCAAACCTGTGTGAGGGCAGAGCACAGCACATAGCACTGGACTGTAAAGTGACCATCTGTAGAAACTGCAAACAGGAAGGCCACCTGACCGAGAACTGCAAGGAGTCCAAAAGCTGTAACCTATGGGAGGAATCGGGTCACATGTACAAGGCCTGCCCAAGATGGGGGTGGGGGCGCCAATTACGCTCAGATGGCCGGAGGTGGCAATGTGAGCTGTGGACCCCCAAAGTTCAGCAAGGCACCACCATCCAGCAAGGGAACTGAAACAAGAGGAACCCAGAAAGAAGGACAGGCTGGAGCGGAACAGACATAGCCAGCACGGAGGCACAGCAACCGACCCAAGGTCCAGCTGAACAGAGCCAATGGAGGAGGAGGAAACCAAGGAGGTGGGAGAAACCCAAAGCCTCACAGCAAAGCAGAAAGAGACAGCTACATGAGGATGACACCAGCAGGTCCTCTGATGGCGAAGAGGGGCAGAGGGATGGCCATAATTAGAAAAGAGGCAGAGCGCCATGGGGGAAGTAGAGAGGAGTACCCCCCCAACTCGGAAATGACGGAATTCCCGAGGGGAATGGTAAAGCCCAGCCCCTACCTGGTGAGAATTAAGGGTACCCACTGGCCCACAGCTCCAGGTAATTGGGAGCTGTGCTCCTCTGACAGTCTGTCTGTCAGACTCAGAACTGGACTCTCTGGACATTGTTCTCACCCCGACAACACCAGGTCAAGGATACAGCCCCAGGTAGGAACTGGACAGCTACCTCAGCCCTCCAAAGGACCAACAGTTCGCCGACAATACGGGGATGCAGACAGCGCCCTAGTGACAGGACTTGGTAAATGTGCATTGGTAACATTATAAACTATAAAATGGGTGTTGAAATTGCGTTAAATCCTCCACGAGATGTGTTTCCATGTTGGCTTTCCCAGCCAACATTAAAGCAAATGTTCTGTTTCTGCAGGAGTGTGGGATACTACATTTCAGCTGCTACAGGAGATGGTTGAGCTTGTGGGTCCATGGGCTGTCAGTTTGGTCGTTGGTCTTGCGGGAGGGGGGGGGCGGGGAGTGGCACTGATAACCACACCTCTGGCCTGGGTATCCTGCTGCGAGGGAGCAACTTTAGAATTTCCGAGGTTAAGGAGGTCATGGGCAAACGTCTCCTCGTAGCAGACGTTATGTACAAAAACAGTCTCCTGAGATTAATTAATGTGTATCTCCCAGCGGGAAAGAGTGAGCAGCTCGCTGTCCTCCAGCAGCTTTCACTGTTGCTGGCTACTTCCAGGCCGGTCATTCTGCCGGAGATTTCAACTGTTTCATTGATGCAGATGGACAATTCAGTGGAGGGGCGGGCAGAGAGACAGTAAACTGGATGCCACATCCAGAGTCCTGATGGAAATGGTCAAAGATGCCAATCTGCATGACGTCTTTAGCACCCCTGCAGAAGGAGTGCAGCGTAAATGCACCTGGTTGCAGTCAGACAGGTCTAGCCGTTCAAGGATAGATCTTCTGTTTGTGTCCTGAGTGTTCTCAGTAAAATCCACTGAGGTCAAGCCGGTGTTCTTCTCTGACCACTGCCTCCTGCTGGCTGACTGTCACCTACAGGATGATCAACAGGCTGGCAAGGAAATGTGGAAGCTGAATGCGAAATTGTTGACTCCAGAAAACATTGTGGAGCTCAAAAGGGATTACGTAGGTTGGAGAACCATGAAGCCCCTCTTTCAGTATCCAGAGGACTGGTGGGAAACAGTCAAAGGGAACATCGAGGTTTTTTTATCCTCCAAGGTGTGCAGGAGGCGAGAGAGAGAGGTGGTGAAAACTGTCCAAACTCTAGGAAAGTATGCAGAACCTACTCCTGCTGCAGACAAACGGGTCGATGTCACAAAGGACAAGCTGTGCATGGATCCCTGGATATGCAAACACCAAGTGTTACTACATACTGAGATTCTACCTATCCCCAGTGTTATGAAGGATGGACCTGGCCTCACTGTCACAGAACACTCCAAATAGTTGGACCGTTCCATATCCACTGTCCTTTGTGGAGAAATTTATGAAGGAAAACACCTTTGACCACAAGTCCATCAACAAGTGGTCAGCTTGGAGCGGCTGTGGAGGGGACAAGACTGTCACACACCTCCTTCTGGAATGTGCCTTTGCAAAAAAAAGTCTGGTGAGGAATGCAGTGGTGTTTGTTGAGATTCATCCCAAGCAGCTCCATGACGTGGGACTCCGTGGTCTATGGTCTGTTCCCTGGGACGCACACTGAGACGAACATCAACTGTGCCTGAAGGACCATCAAAAGACGCTCTTTTGTCTGCCCAAAATTTGTTGGTCTTCCAGTTGAAGGAGTTATCCCCGACTGAGTGTTGCAGACTGGCACATTCCAAGGTCCAGGACTGCATGCTGAGGGATGTACTGAAGCTTGAGTCAGCTGCTGCCAAGACACAGTGGGGCAAGACCACCATGTAAGTTCCATCTGCCAAAGAGTAACAGGTGTCCATTCAGTAATTGGGCACTGCTGACGCCTCAGCTAAATGCCAAGAGATTGATTGTAAATGTAGAGAATAATGAACATCAAAGACCTAAAGTGTTCTCTGTAAGTTAAGAGAACATAGATATGAATGCCTCCATTAACTGTACAGGTACCAAAGATTTTTTTTCTTTGAATAAAGTACATTTTTGCAATAAATAAAAAATACAAGGTTGCAGAGATATTAACACTTTGGTGTCTGATTCTGTATAAAGTAGTACTATAAAGTCAAGAATGGTTCATGTGTAAATAAAAGGTGATGAGATACCAGCCTCTGTGGAGTTATTTTAAAAAGGAACAGAAAAGATTTACAAGAATAACTTGAAGAATTTCAGTTACATAAATTAGAACAACTTGGATTATTTTCCATGGAGAATAAAAGCTGAAGAGGAAATTTGATATAGATGTTTAAAGACATAATGAGCCCGAGAAAACTATCCCCATTGGCACAAGTTTTGAGATGTAGAGGATAATTTTTTTTTATGTAGCAAACTGTTTATGGAACAGAATGCACTGTCCGAAGGTAATGAGACAGATTAATTGTGTGTTTTAAAAGAGGATTAGATAAGAACTTAAAGAGAAAAGGATTTGCAAGGGCTATGTGGACAGAACAAGTGTGTTGGACAATTTATTGTTGTATAGGGCTGGCAAAAATGACTGATTTGAAAGGCTTCCTTTTGTACTATAACTATTTCATGGTTCTAACAATGAACTTTCTCTGCCCTTTCTTCTTGACCTATTTAAAGCTTATGTTTTATAACTTTGAAATTGTTCAGTTTGTAGTGAGAGGCCTAAATATCTATTTAGAGTGGTCAACATTTATAGCGAAGTTGTGGGAAGTAATATTAATCACTAATAGAGTATACTATATTGTAAATCATAAATTGAATTCTATGTACAAGCAGAGGATAAAACTTTGCATCTTTTCCTAAGATACACTTTCTTATTCAACTTACTGTTTTTTCTTTTTTATTTCTAGATCAATCACCAGAATCCCTAAAGCAAACCTTTCTTTTTTTTAACTCACTTCTTATAACTTATGTCACCTGCCTATTAATGCAGGTGGCTCAGAACTCAAAAGAGCAGTGTGATGTAGAAATCATTCTGTGATCATTACACAGAATTTACAGTTCATAAGCAGATCATTTGATCCAATTTACCGACATTGGTGTTTGTAAGTTATTCCTTCTGCCAATCTTTTTACAACAGCTTTCTTGGAAGGATTTAAAATATTTCAAACACTGAAATGAAAGCATTTAAAGGGATTCTGTTAGAGTAATGTCAAACCATATTGTTAAAACTTCTGAAGGAAGATTAATTGTTTGAAATTCACAGTAAATTGATCAGTTTAGTGACAATTTGATTATGTTTTCCTCATTTATACTGACCTATGCTTTCATTTTGTAAAGCAACTTAGCTATTTTTAAAAAAAAGTTACATCATCAAAAAATGAAATCAATTTGTAAAACTGAGCGCTTTTTCTTGAGAAATTCCAATTCACAATTTTTAAAAAATTTGTGTTAGTTTGCCAAGAATGATTTGTATGTTGCAAAATTGTATTGTATCCTAATAACTGCTTTTATTTTCATAGTTCAAACGATGGCACAACTTTAAAGGAAGTAATTTGGCATGAAGGCAGAAATCACATTGAAATCCAAATGCTGAGAGATGCTTCAGCAACATATGTCCTTTCACTAAATTATTATCAAATCATTGTTGGATATCATTTTGAATACTTCTGTCTGCTATAGCATGTTGGTTATATGAGTAATGATAGCAGGACTTCCCAAGACCATATGGCTCAGGGAGGGAGAGACACATTTCTGAAAAGACATGGCTGCCTCCTTTTTCAAATCGCGTTGAGGTTCAAGTGATGGATGGTATTGGGGAAGAGATAGAAAAGAGAGATTGTGGGAAACAGAGAAACAGGACATACACATGGGTAAGGTCCACCGGTTTAAGACCACTTCAGTTGCTACAAGTTGTGACGTCTTTTAGGGTGATCTGCGGAGATTAGAACGAAGCCACATTGGATCAATCAGGATCTTTTGGTTTTGGACTATTCTCCCCTGTTTGGAGTAAATGGTTTGAAACAGACTTGGTTTTTATTGGTTGAAGCAATAAGATGTTGGCCACAAATATGTTTTGTGTATTAGCCAGGTAGCTATAGCAAAGATACTGTTAAACTTGAAAGGATGCAGAAAAGATTTACAAAGAAACGATCGTGGCTATAAGAACTTTTCATTTTTGAAGTATTTTCAGTATTGGAGCTGATGTCCTCAAATTCTAGGAGCAGTAAGTTGTTGTATTGTTTTGAAATTTTGGGGAAAAAAGATCAAAAAAATGGCACTTTAAAAAAGAGGTAGAGAGATAAAGGCAGTGACCACATGGGAAGTAAATTAAGTGGAGAAATAAACCTGCACTGCTGTCTGACCCAGCAGTGAATCGGCACAGCTGACTGTCTCTGCTGTTTCATTTCGAGTATCTCTGGACATTGGAGTTTGTCTAATCAAAATAAACAAAAGGCGACATTCACAGTTGATCTTAGGGAAACCTGTGTGAGGGAGCTCACAGCAAGGGAGCAGCTAATTGGCTAGTTTTAAAGTAAGTGTACTTACCTTTTTTTGTAAATCTGCAATAGTCAGTAGAGTGGGTTCTTTTTGGGTATATGTTTTTACTGAGATCAGTCTTTTGATTAAACTTTAAAAATATAAAAACATAGTTACTAAGTTACTCTGGAGCAGTGTTTTTACAGCAGTAAGATTATGCTATTTTCTGGGTCTGGAGATTGTTAAGATGCAAAGATGGCCTTCAGTAGAGTGAAGTGCTCTTTCAGCAGGATGTGGGAGATTAGGGGAAATTTCCATGTTACTGTTGATTACGTCTACAGGCTGTGTGTTGGTTGAGAATCCTAACGGATCACATGGATCAGCTGGAACAACAGTTGGAGGCAATGAGGAATTTACAGGAGCTAGGCAGTATGATGGATGGCAGGTGCAGGAAGAGAGATAAATTGAAGATAGAGTCAGGTAGATAGTTACTTCCAGGAAAGGTAGGAGAGGGAGGCAGGTCTTGCAGGAGTCTCCTATGGCTACCCCTATCTCAAACAAGCATGCTGTTTTGGAAAATGTAGGGACTGTACCACTGACAGACAGATTTCTGGTATTGAGACTGTCTATAATGTAATGAGGGGTACATCAGGTTCGAAATGAATGATTGTGACAGGGGACTCTCTAGTCAGAGGCACAGACAAATGTTTCTGCAGCCAACAGCAAGACATCAGAATGGTGTGTTGCCCCCCTGGTGCGAGGATCCAGGATACCCCGGAGAGGGTGCAGAATATTCTCAAAGGGAGAGGGACTAGCAAGAGGTTGTTGTTCACATTGGAACTAGTGACATTGGAAGAGAAAAAGATGAGATTCTAAGGAGAGAATATAGGAAGTTAAACAGGAATTTTAAAATGAGATCCTCGAGGGTAGTAATATCCAGATTACTTCTCGTGCCAGGAGTTAGTGAGAGTAGGAATACAAAGATAGAGAAGATGAATGCGTAGCTGAGGAGCTGGTGCAGAGGAGAACGATTCACATTTTTGGATCATTGGAATCTCTTCTTGGTTAGAAGTGACCTGTATAAGAAGGACGGATTGCATCTGAATTGGATGGGGACTAACATACTGGAGTTTTGCTAAAGCTGTTAGAGAGAATTTCAACCAGTAAGTGGGGTGAAAGAGATCAGTCTGAAACTGCTACAGCTGGGAAAAGGAGCAAGTTAAACAGTCAGGGCAAACAAGAACAAAGCAGAGAATAAGGTAGGGCTGATAAATTACACTGCATTTATTTCAATGCAAGAGGTAACGCGGATGAACTCTAGGCATAGTTTGCAAGATGGGACTGGCATATCATAGCAATTACAGAAACATGGCTCAGGGATGGACCGACCTGGCAGCTTAATGTTTCAGGGTACAGATGTTATAGGGGAGGATAGGAAGGGATCAAGAAAGGAAGGGGAGTCGCATTTTTGATTAGGGATAACATCATGGCAGTACTTAGGATATTCCTGGGAATCCATCCAGCGACGTTATTTGGGTGTAACTGAGAAATAAGAAAGGGATGATCACTTTATTGGGATTGTATTATAGACTCTTCGATAGACAGTGGAAAATTGAGCAACAAATTAGTAAAGAGATCTCAGTTATCCATAAGAATAATAGGGTGGTTTATGGTAGGGATTTTAAGTTTCCAAATGTAGACTGGGACTGCCATAGTGTTAAGGGCTTAGATGGAGAGGAATTTGTTAAGTGTATACAAAAAAGTTTTCTGGTTCAGTATTTGGGTGTACCAACTAAAGAAGGTGTAAAAGATGTGCAGGTTAGGTGAATTGGCCATGCTAAATTGCCCATAGTGTTCAGGGATTTAGATGCATTAGTCAGGGATAAATATATGGTAGGGGAATGGGTCTGGGTGGGTTACTCTTCGAAGGGTTGGTGCGGACTTGTTGGGCCGAAGGGCCTGTTTCCACACTGTAGGGATTCTAATTCTAAAAGAAAAACTTGGAAAATAAGGCAGGGCAGGTGACTGAGGTATCAGTGGGAGGAACACTTCGGGGCCAGTGACCATAATTTTATTACTTTTTAAATGGTAATGGAAAAGGATAGACTGGATCTAAAAGTTAAAATTCTAAATTCAAGGAAGGCCAAGTTTGACAGTATTAGGCAAGAACTTTCAAATGTTGATTGGCTGCAGAAGTTTGCATGTAAAGGGATGGCTGGAAAACGGGAAGCCTTCAAAAATGAGATAACGAGAGTCCAGAGACAGTATGTTCCTGTTAGGGTGAAGTGCAAGACTGGTAGGTATAGGGAATGCTGGATGACTAGAGAAATTGAGGTTTTAGTCAAAAATAAGAGAAGTCTATGTCAGGTACAGGCAGCAGTGATTGTGTGAATCCTTAGAAGAATAAAAAGGAAATAGGTGTATACTTAAGCTGGAAATCAAGAGGAAAAAAAGGGAATATGAGATAGCTTTGGAAAATAGGGTTGAAGAGAATCCAAAGGGACTCTACAAATACATTAAGTACAAAAGGGTAACTAGGGAAAGAATAGGGCCCCTTAAAGATCATCAAGGCCGCTTACGTGTGGAACTGCAGGAGATGAGGGAGATACTAAACGGGTATTTTACATCAGTGTTTACTGTGGAGAAAGATATGGAAGATAGAGAATGTGAAGAAATAGATAGAGACACCTTGACAAATGTCCATATTACAGAGGAGGTGGTACTGGACATCTTGAAATGCATAAAGGTGGAAATTCCATGGACCTGATCAGGTGTACCCTAGAACTCTGTTGGGAAGCTAGGAAGGTGATTGCTGGCCTCTTGCTGAGATATATGTATCATTGATAGCCACAGATAAGGAACCGGAAGACTAGAGGTTGGCTAACTGGAGGTTCCACTGTTTAAGAATGGTAGTAAGGAAAGTCCAAAGGTCTTGGTGAGGTGCTCATCCTCATTGATAATGTGTTGCAACACATTATCAATGAGGATTAGCACTTCACCAAGACCTTCCCCACACCTCCACTACTTGCCTTTAAACAACCGCCAAACCTCAAACAGATCATTGTTCGTAGCAAGCTGCCCGGCTCTCAGGACAACTCCATACAACACTGTCACAGTAGGCGCTGCAAGACGTGTCAGAGTGTGGACATGGATACCACCATTACACGTGGGGACACCTCCCACCTTGTACATGGCAGGTACTCATGTGACTCATCCAACATTGTCTATCTTATATGTTGCAGGTAAGGATGCCCTGAGGCATGGTACATTGGGGAAACCGAGCAAAGGCTACAACAATGGATGAATGGGCACTGCACAACAATCAACAGACAGGAGTGTTCCCTCCCAGTTAGGGAACACTTCAGTGGTCCAGGACAATCGACCTCGGACCTTCAGGTGACCATCCTCCAAGGCGGACTTCGGGACAGGCAGCAGCAAAAAGTAGCCGAGCAGGGGCTGATAGCTAAGTTTGGTACCCATAGGGAGGGCTTCAACCGGGACCTTGGGTTCATGTCACCTTACAGGTGACCACCATTGCACTATACACACACACACACAGGCACTCCTATACACACATACATACGGACACACATTTACAGACGCGCACACAGACACCCACACCACCCTTACAGTCACACAACTCCCACACTCACACATGCACCCCCTCACAGACATAAGACACTCTGCACTCACTACACACACACATACACTTTCTCACACAACCCCCAAACCAGACACACACACACACAGACAGACAGACAATGACCCACATGCACACATATATTTTGTGGGGTGAATTTGCACATGCAGAGTTACATTGTACTTTGCTCAAAAACTGCATGAATTCATGTAAAACTCCATTATTTCACTTTTTAGATTAGAATCAATCTAAACATCATGGCATAGACAGAGAACACAGAGGACTAACACCTTCAACATATTGTCTAGCTATCACCGTTGTTAACAGCTAACCTGAGAATGCAACTTTTTTAAAAAAGGTTTTGTAATTTACACATGAAAGAAGTGAAACTATCACGGTATTCTAACAGATGAAAGGCTTAACAGACAATCAATTTTTCAATGTATAATTTCAGTTATATCACACTGCAAATTTTTGCTATAAATGCTGTGTTACGATCGAGCCCTCCACAATCACCTGATGAAGGAGCAACGCTCCGAAAGCTAGTGTGCTTCCAATTAAACCTGTTGGACTATAACTTGGTGTTGTGTGATTTTTAACTTTGTACACCCGAGTCCAACATCTCCAAATCAGGACAATTCTCGGCTGCCTAAGGAGCTGACCGAGCTCAGTTACAACTGCGGCTGCGCAGGGGCGGGGAACGGTGAGCGCGCGAACCGCGATCATTTCAGAAACAGAAACAAAAAAATTAATATCCACACAGAGAGAAAGCTCGGGGCCTTAGAGCAGGCTCCGAGTCACTTCAATTTAAAAAAAAATTAAAGGTGTAATACCGGAGCGGGGGAGGGGCGGGTCAGGGTTTGGCGCGGGGCTATAAAAGGAGCGGGGCGTCGCTTCACGCGCTCTCTCTGTGCGATGGTGGCGGCGTTGCAGGAGCGCGAGGTGGGTAACGGTTGTGGGGGCAGCGTAACCGCCAAACTGCTGCCGTTTAAATTATGGAGAGGGCCCCGTTCTCGAGCATCCCTCTCGCCCCTTTTCGTCACCTCACAAATTAATGTAAATACTTTACTGCGTGAGTGCAAAATTCCTTTTTGCTTCCTCGACGGTAGGGAGGTCAAATTCTTAACGTGTCGCTTCTATCTCCCTGCAAGGGCCTTAAGACGTTCTGTATTTTGACTTTTTTTCAGGGAGGGGTGGTAGTGTCCCCTTTCTTTGGATATGGAGGGCTTTATTGGTGTCCCACCGGCTTCAGAGGTGGGTTATTACTGCAATAGTTTTAATGCAAACTCATTGTACGGTTCCCGTGGTAGTGCCCCCACCTCTGGGCCAGGTGACCTGGCTTTCAGTCCCAGCCACCGAATGGTGCGTGCGTGGGTGGGTGATATCACGGATGGGGGCGTTTAGACAGCGGTACGGAGCTGTGCCCAGTGTGGGGTTGGGTGATGAGTGGTGCCCGGCCGCTGGGCGAGTGTCGGGGCGGGGGTACCCGGGCCTGGCCTCCTTACCCGACACCAGGCCTCTGGGCCTGCGCTCGCTGCCGTAACCTCTGCCGGGTTTCTCTGGCTCGGCCTCGAGGTGGAGGGGAGCGCGGCTGTCCTTTTCCCTCCACCTCCCTCTCGAACCCGGCTACACCAAGACAGGCCCTGCTTCCATCTCTGCACAACGACCATTGCATTGATGTCAATGAGGCCTGTGACAACTTCCTGAGCCCCCACTGCGCCCTGACGTGATCCTGATATGCCTGTGAATTTCTTAGCATATCCCCATCTTCCTCCTAAGCCCCCCCCAAAAAAAGCTACAGCATTGCTGTACCTCTCCTTGAGAAGTTAAATACTCCTCTAAGGGTTGAAACGTGGATAGGTGTGTTTTTTGCAGTTCTCATGCCATGTGGGAATTTTAGGCCACATGTCTAGGAAGCTTTGAACTCTGAAGCTTGGGTGCTCTGTCCAGCATCAGGTTATAATTTTCAGAATGTGGCCACCCTGTGAGCACTGAAGTTCA
Source organism: Chiloscyllium plagiosum (assembly GCF_004010195.1). Taxonomy (NCBI): domain Eukaryota; kingdom Metazoa; phylum Chordata; class Chondrichthyes; order Orectolobiformes; family Hemiscylliidae; genus Chiloscyllium; species Chiloscyllium plagiosum. Next base: position 27,783,109 of record NC_057737.1, on the reverse strand, counting down.
AGGATGTTGGCTGGATGTGCATTCAGAAGTGACTGGTCATTGAGGTGTCTGTTTTTAGGGGTAGATGAGGAAGCCTGTAATTTATTCTAAATCTTGCATGTTGTGCTTAAGGTTTGCAGGTGAAAGACAATGCCCTGCAGAATGATCTACATGCTGCAGCCAGTGAGTCTGTTACGGTATGACAAAAACAGGCAGCTAGTCAGTTTTAACTAAGCTTAGGATTTTTGGGAGCTAAGGTGGAAGCTTTGAAGTAAAGGGCCAATAAGGTGATGTAAACTATTTCCATCTGCCAGTGTGGAAGATGGGAGAACTGAGGATTTTTAGTATGGTTTAAAGGACTTCCTAGTCCTGGTAAAGTCTAAGCATATGCAGTAAGGAGGGGCAGGTGTTCTTAATACAAACAAGCTGCTAGGAATACCAACTCTGGTTTAGTGCATTTATGTAAATAGTGAGAAGGTTTTAAAGCTGCAAATATGGATAGTCTTGTGGACATTTGTCCTCGTACCAATAACAGAAATGGGTCTTAAATGTAAACTAAATGGTGTTGGGTCGAAGGTAAAGAAGGATGTGAATTGAATTCCTCATGTACTGAGGCACAGTGAAAAGCTTTGCCTTGTGAGCAATACAGGCAGAGATAGTGTTGAAAGATTAGAATGCCCCTGGAGTTACGGCAAGATCTGTTTCAAGTTTTGAAATGATTTAAGGGGTATGTTGTATGGATTTTTTCAGGGAAAAGGAACAGGTGTGTTAACTTCTGTTGTGGAACCCAGAGTAAGGAAAATCAGGTTGCAAGTCTTGAAATTGCTCATTTTAGTATGAGACCACTGGGGAATCTGGCCTTTTTAATGTTTTGGAATTGCATCATGTATGCGCTATAATGAGGAGAAAGTGAGGTCTGCAGATGCTGGAGATCAGAGTGAAAATGTGTTGCTGGAAAAGGGCTTATGCCCGAAATGTCGATTCTCTTCCCTGGATGCTGCCTGACCTGCTGTGCTTTTCCAGCAACACATTTTCAGCTATGCACTATAATGAACCGTTTTGTGTAAACTTATTACACTATGCAAATATTTCTCAGATCTGAAACTGGCAAACTTGCAACTGTGAAATCTTGCATGGTCAATTTGAAGTTTCTCCCTATAACAATGATCAATTAGCTTAGTGTTTGATTTTTACCTCCCTCTAAAAGGGTTGCATTTGCTATTTCCCAGTCTGGTGGAATCTCGCCAAAATAAAGGATATTTTGGAAGATTAACACCAGTGCATCAAGTAGTTTTAGACCTTGACAGACATTAAGTCCATCTGAACCTGCAAATGTACTAAGAAGGTTTCATAAGTGTACTTAGTATCAATTTTCTCTTCGTCTCATCCCACTTGCAGCTTTTACTGGAATATCTTTGTATCTGAGGACAAAGGATGACATGCCAGCTTGTTCAATAAAGCAAAAAGATGTTGGTAATCTGAAACAAAATCAAAACTGGATAAAATATAGCAGAAGAGTTAATGGACTGAACAAATTCTGCTTTCAACAGAATACCAAATTGCTGAGTTTCTCCAGCAATTTTTGTGCCAATTCACTTCAACTAGCTCAGCTTTCATGCCCCCACAGGTGCTTTTTCATCTGTAAAATACCAGCTTAAGATGCAATCTTTTCACTTAAAAATTTAATAACTCTTGTCCAGGTGTGCCTATACTGATGGTAAGGATGTCAATAATTAATCATGTCTGCTGCTCTGAGGATAAGGTCATGGATGAGATTATGCAGTTGAGAAAATATTGTGAAGTTGATGAGAATGTGCCTACTGCACTGATGTCAGTAGGAGCCTATAGTGGTGGCAATGAAGTCCCAGTGAGTTGGTGGTTTTGTGAAAAATGTGTTCAGTCATAACTAGATTTCTTTAAACTAATGCATTGTACCTTGTTTCAGGTTGCTGTATTTGAAATTCTGTGAAACGGAAGTAGTTGGATTGAACTGCCTCAACTTGATTGCAGTTTCTATTAAGAAACTAAACTGTGAAGATGAAGACAAGTAGGTGAGAACCCTTTTGGATTTTATGGTTAGCACTCTTGATCAAGGTTCTGTCATGCTTTAAGTAGGCATAAACCTGGAATTGAGTGCTGAAAGTAACTCTTCTTTGCAACCCATACCTGGTTACAATCCTCCAGCTGTGGTACAATGATGAAGGGACAATTCTTTGACACCACTGCATTAGAGTGCTTTAAAATTTTGTAAAATAGGTGTTCTCGTTGTGATAGCTATCTCATTAGAAGGTTTTGATCTTGTTTGTGGATGGTATAACTATACAAGTGCTGTATAAAATTCTCTTTGTATTTGAAAAACAAGGTGGAAATTAAGCAAGTGTGGTGTTGCAACTTGAAAGACATGGGCATTTCTATGCTGTAAACTTGAAGAGGATGGCCTTTTTCCACCTGAAAGGTACGAGTGCAAAATGGTGATGATTTTTAAGATTGTCATGGCAGGTGTCAATTGCTTTAATCTATCAGGCACTGCAGGCTGGCTTGCAATTGTTAAATTATAACATTTGTCCTTTTATAAAGTGAGTTTTTATTTTATTGATGTCCAGTTTCAATTGTTTGCATGTAAAAAAAATTTATAGAACAGCTAGGGCTTCAGTGCAGTAACAAATGTGCACAAATGTAGTACTTTGTAACAAAGTTACTCACCTTGGAAAGGAACTAATGTAACTTGAACTTTCACAATTTAGCCACTGCTGGTTTCTTCCACTTCTATGGGTTACATAGCTTCTATCAAATCCATCCGTAGAAAAAAGTCCAAAATACATAGGCAAAGCCTGTTACAGCTAAGAACTAATTGTTTTTTTGACCAAAGATTGCTGGTTTTCTTGAACCATCTGTTCTGCAGTTGTGATGAATGCCAAAATGTTCAACTGCTCTGATTGACAGTGAATGACATGGCCTTCTGAACATGTTAAAGCCTCTTCTCAATGCTATATCGGGTAGTTCAGTGCAGAATTAGTACATATCTTGGCTATCAAACTCCTAGTGAGGTAGCTTCATTTGGAAACTGGAATTTAGTCTGTTAGCATGCTGAATTTGAAAGCTTGCATAACTTACAGAATGCATTTAAGTTGAATATCCAATTGTATTACAGTAAGGTGGAGTAACATTGCTGAAAGGTATCCCTCTTAATAGGGATATGAAGAATAGACAATGATCCAGGTGAGCAAAGGAACTTGGGTTTGAGTGTTAAGGAATGTGGCTTTTGAATGTGTGGATGACAATGGTTGCAGGTCTTGGATAATGGTGATGAGTTTTCAGTGGCAGCATTTGTATACAAGATTAAACTTTTTATAAAGTCAGCAATGTATGAAAGTGCCTCTTGCACAACAATAAATTGCTATTTTACTTTTGAGTTGCTATTACATGGTGTGTAAGTTAATGACAGGTCATAAAGGAAAGTGCATTGCAGTTAAATTAATTGCTCCAGGGTTTGGGGTACACTGCCAGACAAAACTATGTAGGGCTGGTCTGAAACTGCCCTATGCACTGGCTTCTGAAATCTGCTGATAAACATTTTAGTTGAATGTGATGCTGTAGCACTTGGCATGAGGTCTATCCCAACTGAAACTTAACCATAGATTCATGTTGTTGGAAATGCCTCAAAGAGTAAACTTTGTAGTTCTCGCTTTACTTGTTGGATTATGCTATTAACCAGCAAGATTAAACTACAAACAGTTGCTTGGTCTTCCATGGGTATTTCCTGAAGGCTGGTGAATCTGGTGTGCATGCCTGTTGAGTTTTTGGACAATTTGTATTTTAGGTCTTATTGCAAAGTTCTGAGGGATATCCAGTCCATGTGAGATGATCTCTGGAAACTTTATTACCAGGTAAGGAATGTGAAGCATTGATCAATGGTAGGCTTGTTTGCTGTTCTCTGGTGAGAAGCTCTTCCTTTTTAGAAAGTATTGGCTCACTTCCATGAGCAGGTTGCTACTACAAGAGCTCTTGCCTAGATAAGGAAAGCTGCACAATTAATTTGAATGTAGGCCTGATTGTAGCATTACAAATACAGCACAGAAAAAATATTAAACCCAATGTGTCTTTCCTTTAAAAGATTCAGACTATTTTCTGGCTCCCTGCTGATAAGGCTTGTTTGCAGGATTATTGTTCAACTACCAGTTCTGTAGTGATGAGTCTTCTGTTCAACTGCTGTGTGAAAAACAATGAACAAAATGATTTGTTCTGAACAGACTGCTTTTATCAGCTTCTACTTCATTAGATTCAAATTTTGAAATAAATTTTGGATCTTATGGCCTTTTTTCTAAAGCTATCAAGACTGCTCAGAAGTAAATCACCTGGCACTTTTTATCTTCAGGTATGTTAAGTTTTTATAGTTAAAACTTCTGTATATGCATCAATCAGATTTAAAATGCACTGATGTATCTGCACCCAGCAGTAGTTCCTGCTGGATGTTCATAAAACAGTGCTATACTAATTCAGCATTTTGCATCGTTGGTTGGCAGGCTCCTCATGTTTGTTAACTTGGTTTTTCAGCTGGTACATTCAATGCTATACATTGAACTGAATTTAACTTGGCTGTGTTTCTAGTAAAACCATTGATATTTTTAATCAATAGGTCTCAGCTGAAGATTGCAGTGATTACTACACAATTAACAGGTACAGCAGTTTTAGAAAATAGCCTTTTACAATGCAAAAATTAAGTAGCTAGTCAGTCTGTTGCAGTTTTCCAAAAGTTTAGTATGACATTAGAGTTCTATGCTGAAACTAAATATACAACTACTTAGCTGAATAGCTACTTGATGGTTGACATAATTGGTCACTTACCAAGGCTGCCAGAATGATTGTTTCTGGTCTGCTGTGGAAATGACCATAAAGCAAGAAACCATCCCAGCATGTTACTGTTAGTAACAGGTGGGAACATTTCCTGCTGTAAAACAGAACTGCTTTATAGTGTTAATGTTTTCTTTAACTGCTGGATGAAGGTGGTGGAGAAAGTGATATGTTGAGAAGAGGGAGTGGATAGATGGGAAAGATGGACATTCTGGCTATTGAGGGAGTGCAGCATAGGTTCACCAGGTCAATTCCTGGAATGGCAGGACTACCTTACGCTGATAGACTGGAGCAACTGGGCTTGTATACCCTTGAGTATCGAAGATTGAGAGGGGATCTGATTGAGACATGGATTATTAAAGGATTGGACACTGGAGGCAGGAAACATGTTTCTGCTGATGGGTGAGTGCTGAACCAGAGGATACAACTTAAAAATACAGGGTAGGCCATTTAAGACAGATGAGAAACTTCTTCTGAGTGGTGGCTGTGTGGAATGCTCAGCCCCAGAGGGCAGTGGAGGCCCAGTCTCTGGATTCATTTAAGAGTTGGATAGAGCTCTCCAGGTTAGTGGAATCAAGGGTTATGGAGATGAGGCAGGAACAGGATATTGATTTAAGGATCAGCCATGATCATAAATGGTGGTGCAGGCTCAAAGAGCAGAATGGCCTACTCCTGCACCATTGTCTATTGACTTGTCAAGAGGTTGATGGGACTGGGAGAAGGGAAAATTAGGAAACTGATGAAATCAACATTAATCCTGTGGTTGCAGGGTGTCAGATCAGGCATTCAGGTGGTTGGGGTTTGATAGAGGCCTAGGACCTGCATGTCCTTGGTGGAGTGGAAGGGGAATTGAAACTGAATAATATAACTATAAATTGCACACTGGTCAAAGTGGCACTGTCCAATCTGCTCTGCTCCGTTCTACTTCTAGAGCATAGGACTTCATTCACCTTATCCCGTTTGTTTAGTCCTTGATGTGTCTGCAACAGTAGCTGAACTCAGTCAGTGCCCCAGAAGCATCTCTCATCCAAATAATACACTTGTGAAGAGCTCGCTTCATAAATCTTGATATAACTTCCCTAGTGATTCCTTTTTACATGTCTTAAACTCATTACATGGCTTGGTCAAACTAGCAAAACTGAAGGAAAGCCTTAGAATTGACTATCTGAAGCTTCATGACCTCTTAAACAATGTCATTAATTGCAGGAAGTACAGAATTGACAGCATTATTTACTGATCTCTTTCTATAGGTTGGAGGGCACCATTACAAAGGGAAAAGCTCCTGAAAATTTAGTTTGACTTGGTCTCACATTGGCAGTTTTCCTTTTCAGGCAAGTTTTTTTTTTCTTAAATACTTTGATTCTGTCTCTGCTCTGACACTTTCAGATTGCTATCTGCAAGCACAAATATCTTGGTGAACTTTTGTAGTACTTGCTATAGGTTCAAGTGTGGTCACTTCAAAGAGGGTTTTGGTGCAAATCCAGGAACTCTTAACGCTATGACCAAAGAGCATATCCTGTGAAAGTTGCCACAAATATGTATTTAGTGGTATATGCACATGGGATACATACGCTTTTAAAGCAAAGTCAGAATTTGAATGCAGCCCTTGGCATTATTAATGGTGAATTGCTTATCAGCTTTAATCTTGTCACTGCATTAACACTGAATTTTGGTTACTGGCTGTTCAAGCCTTCATGTAAAATTGGATGACATCCTTCATTTGATTCTTGCACTTTGGGTTGCTTTTTACTGTGCAAAAGGAACTTTATAAAATCTGCATAGAAATTAATTTTACTCTATTTAATGTTTTAGGAGATGTCAAACAAAATGGAAACCTGACTGAAGAGACCAACTTAATGGTTATTGTTGCAGTGCTAAGTTACAACTCATTTCATCTCATTTTGCATGTTTATACTTTTGACCATATGCAAATTTGAATCTGGCTTTGGATCCTTAGATTAAGGATCATTAAAGGAGGAAACTAATTTGTACCATTTTGTAAAAAGTTCATTTAGTTCAAACTTTGTAGCTTGTATATTTCATAATAAAGGAATTGATCTCCAACTTTTTGGTTTGACTTGTATATTGCCTGTAATGTGGTAATGTCTCATGGTGAACATTTCTCAACTGAATCAACATTAGCAAAGATTGAGAATTAGTCTATTTCAGAATCTGAATTTTAGGAGTGGAATTTACATTGAAGGAAAAACGTTGAGTGGAACACCAGGGAAGAACTTCCTAATGTTCTACCCAGGAGACCAAACCCCTTAAACATTAAGATAGCCTAAACTACTTTTAAAGGTAAGTGCCAGGTGGTGTTCTGGATGCAAGTAAATTACTTGTCTTGAATCAGAACACTTCTTATACTTTTCAAAAAAGTTGGAATAACTTAACAGTAATTAAACTCAACACTAATTGTTGTGAAATCATAACATCCCATTAACACACTTGGTAAAGGCAAATTCAGTAAATGTTTCATGCAATTCTCCAGTCCAGGATGAAAAACAAAACAATAGCAGGGAAATTAGTTTCTACAATCTTCTCCAATCACCATAGTACAGTTTCCAAACCCACTCCTCTCAAGTTTAACCCTGTCCATTCAGGTTACTACTTTTTTCCAACTTATTCAGTGGTCTACTTGGATTCAAATAGACAGGTTTACACCCTTTTTTAAAAAAAGGGTACGTTTTTATAACCACAGCTTGATCTGAAATGTGTATACTGGTCTGAAGACCTGTATCAGTCCACATTGATACAAAAGATGAACTCCTGGTGTGTATCAGTGAGTGGATTCATCAAGTCAATCTGCAAATGGTTACATGTGGTGTTTAATTTCTTTTTAATGTAGCTCACATAGTAGTCTTACCCATCCTGTAAGGAAATTTTCTATCTTGTGTAAAATGCTTGAGTTGGTCACAAGGTTCCTGCACCTGGCCAATATAGCTTCTATACCTAATGAATTTTGAATGCACCTTCTGATAAAACTAGGCATCAAATAGAATTAAATTAATGTGATTGTGAAATACTAGTACCAATGGATTCTGCTGCTTTAATTTAAAATTATTCACAAATTATGGTTTCATGGACTTGGATGTTTGCAGCCAAGGACAAATGGTATCTCATTTATAAAATGCTGGAGAAACAGGTAATTTTGAGTCCTGTGAATGGGCACTTGATATACCAGGCAAAGTCACTAGGGGGCAGCAATAAATTATCCACTACAACAAAAGCTTTTAAAATATCTTGACTGGGAGTATATGCCCTAACAAATCTTGGAAGTTAACATTCAGTGAAGATTTTGCATTAACCTTCAGCTAAAATTTGACCTGTAACTTGCAAACTGTTTTGGACTCTTCATACTATGGCTATAAAAGGGTGCATTTGTCCTTTTTTTTTGGAAGAGGTACAAAGCTTTTTGAATCCAATAAAGGAAACAGCTTGTAAGCCTTTGTTTTTAAAAACTGTTGATAAAAAGTCAAAACAATGGCCCTTTTAAAAGGGAGAGGAGTAAAGAGACAAATGCAGCACATGGTCAGTGCAGGAGAGAAAGAAACCTGCACTGCTAACTGACACAGCAGTGAACCTGCAGAGTTATTGCCTATGCTGATGAACTCATGTATCACCAGACATCTGAGTGCATCTAGGAAAATTCAGAACTGATCTTGGAAGAACTTTTTGGGAGAGGTCACAGCACAAACAAGTGAATAGTTTGAAGTGTAGCCTTGCACGAAGTCTGCAGTAGTGAGTAGAGTGGGTTCTTGATGTTTTAAGATGTCTCTTGATTAAACTTAAAAGCATAAGCCATAAGTATTAGGTTAGCCTGGAGCAGTATTTCATAGAGGGATAAGACAGCTATTTTCTGGGTCTTCAGAAAATAGCCTGACCCTTGAAGTGATATGCCCTTGTCAGATGTGTGTTTAGGGAGCATTTGCAGACATAATCCTCAATAACACAATAAATGCCATTGATTGCAAATTCTACAAATCAAATGGATTGGTTGGAGCAACAGGTGATGAGAAATTTACAAGAGCAAGGGGCTACGTTGGAAAAGGTAGGAAGTGATGGATTCCTGGGAAGGTAGCACAAACAACCAAGTTTCAGGTATAGAGACTGGCTCTAATGCAATGAGGGGTATGTCAGGTTCCAAGAGATCAATTGTGTTAAGGGACTGTAGTCTGAGGCACAGGCATTTCTGTGGCCAGCAGCAAAAAAATCAATGGCGTTGCTTCCCTGATGCCAGTATCAAGGATGTCTGTGGGTGCAGAATGTTCTCAACAGGCCCAGCATAAGGTCATTGTACACATTGGAACCAGTGACATAAGAAAGGAAAAGGATGAGATTCTGAAGGGAGAATATAGAATTAGGCAGGAATTTAAAGACTAGGTCCTCGAGTAGTAATATCTGGGTTACTCCCAGTGAGGGTAGGAATAAGAGGATAAAGCAGCTGAATGTATGTCTGAGGAGCTGCTGTAAGGGAGAAGGATTCACATTTTTGGATCATTGGAACTTTTAGGATAGAAGTGACGTGTACACGAAGGATAGGTTGCACCGGAATTGGAAGGGGACTAATATACTGGCAGGGAGATTTGCTAGTGCTGCTTGGGAGGATTTAAACTAGTAAGGTGGGGGTTGGGACCCAGGGAGAGTGTGAGGAAAGAGATCAATCTGAGACTGGTACAGTTGAGAAAAAGTGTCAGGGACAAAGCAGAGAACAAGGTAGGACTGATAAACTGCATTTATTTCAAAGCAAGAGGCCTAGCAGGAAAGGCAGATAAACTCAGGGCATGGTTAGGAACATGGGACTGGGATATCATAGTAACTACAGAAGTGTGGCTCAGGGATGGACAGGACTGGTAGTTTAATATTCCCAGATAGAAGTCTCACAGGAAGGGGGGGAGGGTGAGGTGCTTCTGATAAGGGATAACATTACAGCTGTGCTAAGGGAGGATATTCCCGGAAATGCATCCAGGGAAGTTATTTAGGTGCAGCTGACAAATAAGAAAGGGGTGATCACATTATTGGGATTGTATTATAGATCCCTTAATAGTGGGAAATTGAAAAGCAAATTTGCAAGGAGATCTCAGTTCTCTAAGAATAATAGGGTGGTTATGGTGATTTTCCAAATGTAGATTGGGACTGCCATAGTGTCAAGGGTTTAGATGGAAAGGAATTGTGTGTACAAGAAAACTTCCTGATTCAGTATGTGGGTGTAGCTACTAGAGAAGGTGCAAAACTTGACCTACTCTTAGGAAATAAGGCAGGACAGGTAACTGAGGTGTCAATGGGGGAGCACTTTGGGGCCAGTGACCATAATTCTATTTGTTTTAAAATAGCCATGGAAAGGGATAGACCACATCTAAATGTTGAAGTTCTAAATTGGAGAAAGAGTAATTTTGACTGTACTAGGCAAGAACTTTCAAAGCTGAAAATGTGTTGCTGGAAAAACGCAGCAGGTCAGGCAGCATCCAGGGAACAGGAGAATTGACATTTCGGGCATAAGTCCTTCTTCAGGAATCTTCAAGAAGGGCTTATGCCCAAAACGTCGATTCTCCTGTTGATTCCTGAAGAAGGGCTTATGCCCGAAACGTCGATTCTCCTGTTCCCTGGATGCTGCCTGACCTGCTGCGCTTTTCCAGCAACACATTTTCAGCTCTGATCTCCAGCATCTGCAGACCTCACTTTCTCCTCAAAGACCTTTCAAAGGCTGACTGGAGGCAGATGTTCACAGGTAAAGGGATGGCTGGAAAATGGGAAGCCTTCAGAAATGAGATAATGAGAGTCCAGAGACAGTATATTCCTGTTAGGATGAAAGGAAAGGCTGGTAAGTGTGGGCAATGCTGGATAACTAAAGAAACTGAGGGTTTGGTTAAGAAAAGGAAGGAAGCATCATGTCCAGTATAGACAGGATACAAAGTTAAAAAATCACACAACACCAGGTTATAGTCCAACAGGTTTAATTGGAAGCACACTAGCAACTAGGGAGAGAATTGGGCCTTTCAAAGATCAGCAAGGCAGCCCTTTTGTGGAGCTGCAGGAGATGGGGGAGATACGAAACAAGTGTTTTGCATCAGTGTTTACCGTGGAAAAGGACATGGAAGATATAAAATGTAGGGAAATAGATGGTAATATCTTGAAAAATGTCTATATTACAAAGGGGGAAGTGCTGTATGTCTTGAAAGGCATAAAGCTGGATAAATCCCCAAGACCTGATCAGGTATTGCCTAGAGCTTTGCAGAAAGCTAGGAAAGTGATTGCTGGGCCCCTTGCTGAGGTATTTGTATCATTGATAGTCACAGGTGAGATGCCAGAAAACTAGAGGTTGGCTAACATGGTGCCACTAAGAAAGGTAAGGACAAGTCGGGGAACTAGACCAGTGAGCCTGACGTCGGAGGGCAGGTTGTTGGAGGGAATCCTGAGGGACAGGATGTACGTGTATTTGAAAAGTCAAGGACTGCTTCTATGAGAGGGAGATAACTGGCAGTGATTTAATGAGAGGGTTTTCATGCCTCCGTCAAAGAGCATAGTTGAGAAGGTGAATCCTTTATGGTAACCTCAGCAAATTCAGGAACTGAATCCATGCTGATGGCATCACTCTTCACAAGCCAGCCAACCTGAGTTAACCTGTGTGAATACCTCACCTAAAAAAATGGCACCTTCACCAATTTTTATATGAACCTTGAATTGTTCTAATTTATGACTAACACCATTGTTGATATCCATGGGAGTGTCCTTTGTCATAATTTTTAGTTTTCAACTGAAGTGTTATTTTTTAAAATTTTATGCTTAAGTCCATCATAGCAGCTGAACCCACATTCTTGATAGTTGTGGATGAGCCGATATGCTAGAGAGAAGTGTACTTCTCTGTTCCTAACCGTAATAGTTAGTCAGAGAAACCCATATCTCACTGGTGACATTGTATTCTATTTGGAATAGTATCCATGTTAAAGCAAAACTCAACTGAGAGTGGGATCTGTTCATCTTTGTGTGGGCTGGGAACCCTAATATTTCTTGGATCTTTCTGCATTGATATTTCTTTACTTTAAAACACCACCAAATTGACATTACTTATTGGTGTCGGCAATAATATTGCTGACAAAGAAAACGGTCATAAAAAGTTATCTGCCGGCAGCAAAATAAGAGGAAAATGGTGCTGACATCTGAATTTCCAGCATCTTTGGATTTGCTTTTAACATGACAGATGCTGTTCAGAACAATTGGGCATTCAAGTATTTTCTTGACATTAACTGGCACACTCATGATAAGCCAGCACACACAAACACACTGGAACTCCATATTTGGATTATCACCAATATAATTTGCAGTTTTAAAAAACTTGAAAAATCCATATGAGGCATTTAGAATCATAGTGGCCTTTCTGAGAAACTCAGCTAATATTTGTGGCATACCAGACTGACCAAGTGGATAGTAGTTAGCTCTGCTGCCTCACAGCGCCAGAGATCTGGGTTCAATTCCCACCTCAGGCAACTGTCTGTGTGGAGTTTGCACATTCTCCCCGTGTCTGCGTGGGTTTCCTCCCACAGTCCAAAAAGGTGCAGGTCAGGTGAATTGGCCATGCAAAATTGCCCGTAGTGTTAGATGTAGGGGAATGGGTGAGTTGCTCTTTGGAGGGTCGGTGTGGACTCGTTGGGCCGAAGGGCCTGTTTCCACACTGTAAGTAATCTAATCTAATCATGTGAAGCAGGTAACAAAAACAAACAAGCTTTATTACTGACCAAACAACAGAGGTCCCTGGTTTGGATCTCTCACAAAGATAGTGGACAGTGCTTAAATTAATCTTAAATTATGGCACAAGGACAACGGAGCCATATGCTCCATAAATGGAAGCTGAGAGACCATCTGAAATGTGATTGTAGCTATGTGTCCCTGACCATGAAACTCATTAGCCTGGCCACTAGATGTGTGTGGGAGGCAGCTAATTTCTGCATTCTGTATCTCAGGAAGCCAGTAAATAGGTAGCCAATACTTTATCTTCTAAACTAATCTCACTTATGACAGACAATGGAAATACATTTATGTGTTCTCCACTCAATGTTTAGGAAATACCATGCAGAATGCTCAAACATAGCCCTATCTTATGTGTCCTGACAAGTACATTTGTTACACAAATTGGGTAGCAGTCTGGATTCAGAACGGAACTAGAGGCTAAAGATGTCAGCAAGTTATTCAATAAGAAGAGACACACATGAGTCCTGTGTGCTCACAGGTACACATTCAAGCAGGAGTCAGTAATCAGAAATGAGAAACATGGCTCATGTTTTTTTCTTCATATTACTATATTAAGCCAAAGAACTCAGAAATTATGTGTGAAACCTTTCTTGATTCTATGTCACTGCTACATCTAAATGTTTGTCCACTGTGTCATAGAATGCTATGAAAATCGAATTCAATTTGTTTTATTGTCACATGTACTCAATGAGGATAGTGAAAAGTTCATTAGTCACTATCTCAGGTACAGTGTACCTAAGTACAATCCTTAAAGAATTGAGAAATGAAGGAAAAAAAGGTTCCATTACAGCTGTACACAATCAGAAAAAACACAAAGAACAATGTTAAGAAGACAAACATGACAGTCTCCCTCCAAAGGCTATCTATCGCAGGCATCTCCACCGACTCCACTTCAGAGGCTGAGTGTCAGAGTCTGAGAGAAGGGAGGTGAGATGAAAAGAAAGAACAGTCAGGAGATCTGGCTGGAGCGTCCTACTCTGTCGCCATCTTAATTTCCCTTAATAACCCTGCAAAATATTCCTTAATATAATTAGCATAATGACAAATGTTATTCATTATCAACATTGCCGCAACTTTTTTCTTTCTAATACTCTACTGTTTATTATACTGCGCGGTATATTCACATCATTGGAATAAGGAAAAGTATACTTGCATTTATATGCTGCCTTTCATAATATCAACATATTTCAATGTATTTTATATCCAAAGAGTACTTTGGAAGCAATATTGGTGGCACACATAAATATGGGAATAGGGGTTCCAACAGCTCTGGCAGACTGATTTCTCCTTCCTTGCAAAATCGAACCTCAGTGGATTTTATGGGTTACAAGCTGACAAGTAAAAACATGTAAAAAGATATATCATTTTTTCTTTTGTTCTGCCTGTTGGCAGTGCTTATGAAGCAATTACAGTGGTTTGTTCTCCTCAATCTCTATTTGTTGAAAAGAAAACATTTAATCACGGAGGTTGGCAATGAGAAGAAGGTGTGTCCCTCAAATGTAGATGGACATTTTTAGAGACTGGAATCTATTCATTCTTTGAAAGGAATAGCCCACACCATTTATGAACTGCCCAGAGATTTACAGCATGCTTACAATAGATGGCACCATCTGGAAACAATTACAACTCAGTGAATTACACCGTCAACCAAAACTATCCTAAGAAAAATCATGACAGAAAAAATGGCGTGACATTTGATCTGAAGTGGTAACTTGAACCAAAAGCAAATACTTATACTCTAGGTGAAACAGACTAAAACAAAAACAAAATTAATGTTGGTCAATACACTGTGTAATGAGCAAACTACTTTATAGTTTCAAACCATTTTGATCCACTTGCAATATTGGTGCTGGAGAAAATTCTAGTTATTCCTTGTGGTAAAATTTCACCAATAAATTTGTTTTTTTTAATCTTTGTATTAAATATGGCAATACTCCATTTCATAAATTTAGAATTATATTTGCTATGGAGACTGACAGCACCATATAAGCTAGAGTTTTAATGTATTTAACAGTTTAAATTAACAGCTTTTGACACTCTGCCTCATAGGCTTTAATGCTTGAAATCCCAGGTGCCTCCTGGAATGCACACAGGAGGATCGTCATCCTGGCCAAATAATTGGTTACCTATTTAGCAGGATTTATGAGTATGTTTTATATAATCAGTGACCAATCTAAATAGTCTGATTTAAAGTATTAAATATTAATATTATTTCTACCTAAGCTCTTCCTTTTATATCTGTTTGTCCTCTCCGTGGCTGGTTAGCAAGGTTAGATCATATGGAACAGAGAGAGAACTAGCCATTTGGATACAGAACTCGCTCAAAGGTAGAAGACAGAGGGTGGCGGCAGAGGGTTGCTTTTCAGGCTGGAGGCCTGTGACCAGCAGTGTGCCAGAAGGATCGGTGCTGGGTCAACTGCCTTTAATCATTTATGTAAATGTTTTGGAGATGAACGTAGGAGTTGGGAGGTCATGTTGCGGCTGCACAGGACTTTTAGGCCACTATTGGAATGCTGCATGCAGTTCTGGTCTCCCTGCTATAGAAAGGATGTTGTGAAATTTAAAAGGGTTCAGAAACGATTTACAAGGAGGTTGCCAGGGTTGGAGGGTTTGAACTGTAGGGAAAGGCTGAATAGACTGGGGTGATAAACTGGGGCGATTTTTCCCCTGAGCGTCAGGGGCTGAGAGATGACTTTATAGAGGTTTATAAAATCATGAGGGGCATGGTTAGGTTATATAAACAAGGTCTTTTCACCAGAGTGAGTGAGTCCAAAACTGGAGGGGATTTAAGGTGAGGGGAAAGATTTAAAAGGGCCCTAAGGGGCAACTTTTTCACACAGAGGGTGGTGCGTGAACGGAATGAGCTGCCAGCGAAGCGGTAGAGGCTGGTACAATTACAACATTTAAAAGGCATCTGGATAGGAATATGTATAGGAAGGGTTTAGAGGGATATGGGCCAAATGCTGGCAAATGGGACTAGATTAGATTAGCATATCTGCTCAGCATGGAGAAGTTGGACTGAGGGTCTGTTTTTGTGTTGTATATCTCTGACTGTATGACTGTATTTCTGTAGGTGTCTGCTAATTCACCCACATGCCATATGTGAATCCAGAGACTGGAGCCTGGATTTTTTTCTGTATTGAACTAAAAACATAACTTGTTTCTCTGTACTTGGATATTAAAACTCCAGTAACTTCTGGACAGCCTGGGAACAACTCTTCTGTGTGTAAAATTTGGTGAGACCATTCTCATACCTTTGTTCTTTATTGGGACATCAATTATAGTTTGCTGGGAGGTTGATATACAATCTTCGACCTTCCCCGTTTTTGTATGGTCATTCCTCTGCTTTAAAAATTAATGTACTCCACCAAATCACTTGTTACTAGGATATGGACCTTCCTGAATCAATTGATTTTGCTCCATGACCTCAATTTGTCTGCTCAGTTGAATTACCTTTGTGAAGTTTAAATCATGTGTTGATGACAAGTGGTCAGACAATTTTTCATCCATGACTCCAATAAGAATTCTGTCCATCCTCGAAAGTTCTCTGAAAGTCTCTGCAGATCATTTGTAAATCCATTAATACTTACTTCTTTTCTTTGGTTACACTTGATAAATTTAACTCCGTCAAGAACAGTATTAGTTTGCAGATTGAAGAAAATATAAAGTGCATTTATTAATCCAGTTGTCACTTCTTCCTCATCAACGTGTCCAGTTAGCATATCATCTGCACACCCATCCAATATGGGTGGCTGACCTTCTCAGTGAAATCTGAAATAGTGTGAGACCTGGTGCATTTGGTGTAATTCAGTCATGTTCCTGCCTATTTGTCACTGCTGTCTTTCATTCTTGCTTCCTCCTGTATGATATTCTTGGTCATCACAAAATAAAACACTAACTTTATTAAGAAACATTTTGCTGTGCCTTCACCTTGGTACAAGGTTTGACAAGAGAGAGCAAGACCATGTGACATTGCTTCATTTCCTTTGATTATGTATATAATCTTAACAATTTGCCCCTTAACCTATTATACAACAATATTAACAGGAAAATGTGAAATAAATTTTTACCAATTGTTTTCTAACAAAGGGGATATCCAGTATCCAGTATATCTGGAGGCCCATATATTCATGCTGCATGTTGAAGGATAAAGAAACACAGACTAAAAGGCAGGAAGAAAGGGTGGACACCTCTACTGGGGGTGGTCTGTTCTGATGAGAATGCCAAGACCAGCATCAGGTTTACAGCTAATTTGATGTTGTATTGTGAATATATTTAAGGTAAAACAGAATGATAACTTGCATCCTTAAAGGTTTATAGGGTTGAAGAGCTATAAACATATTTGTATCTCAATGATATTTTCTTTGGAAGTGATTTCTTTTGTTGTAGTGCCGACACAAAAAATTGTTTTGGGACCCACGCCGCTATTGAAAAAGAGGTGTGGCACGGTGGCACAGTGGTTAGCACTGCTGCCTCACAGCACCAGAGACCCGGGTTCAATTCCCGCCTCAGGCAACTGTCTGTGTGGAGTTTGCGCGTGGGTTTCCTCCGGGTGCTCTGGTTTCCTCCCACAGTCCAAAGATGTGCAGGTCAGGTGAATTGGCCATGCTAAATTGCTCGTAGTGTTAGGTGAAGGAGTAAGTGTAGGGGAATGGGTCTGGATGGGTTGCGCTTCGGCGGGTCGGTGTGGACTTGTTGGGCCGAAGGGCCTGTTTCCACACTGTTAGTAATCTAGGTCTAGCCCTGCCTCCAGTGTGCTAGTGCAGTCTTTAGCCACCTGAGGAAACAGATGTTCAAGGACTACAACATCAGATCTGAAACTAAGATCATGGTTTGCACCCTCCTGTGTGGCTCTAGGACATGGGCTGTCTACAGCAAACACCTTAAGGTGCTGGAGCAGTACCACCTGCGCAAGATCCTTTAAATCCACTGGGAGGAAAGACGTACCAACACCAATGTCCTCGACCAGACCAGCACACCCAGCATCGAGGCACTGACCCCCCTTGATCAGCTACGATGGGCTGGGCTTTTCATCCTCATCATTGACACGAGACTCCACAAGCAAGCACTCTACTCCCAGCTCCGAAACTGCAGGTGAGCCCCAGGTGGACAGAGGAAACACTTCAGTGATACCCTCAAAGCCTCACTGCTGAAGTCCGGCATTTCCAGAAACGCCTAGAAATCACTGGGCCAAGACAGTCCAAAGTGAAGGGGAAGCATCTAGGAGGCACAAACACCTCGAAACTCACAGTCAGGAAAAAGCAGAAGCCAGGTGCAAGCAGTGAAAGGGACCTGCTGCCACATCAATGCCCCACCCACTCCTTCCTGTGACCACCTTCCGCTCCAAGATTAGCTTAGGAACATGGCATCAATTAGGTTAGGAACATGGCAACAAGGAGGTTAGGAACATGGCATCAATTTCAAAGGAGGGTGCCTGTAAACAGGAAAGTGGTTTGAAGTGTGTATACTTCAATGCAAGAAGTATACGAAATAAGGTAGGTGAACTTGCAGCGTGGGTTGGTACCTGGGACTTCGATGTTGTGGTTATTACGGAGACATGGGTAGAACAGGGACAGGATTGGCTGTTGCAGGTCCCAGGGTTTAAATGTTTTAGTAGGGGCAGAGGGGGGGGAAAAAGAGGGGGAGGTGTGGCATTGCTTGTCAAAGATAATATTACAGTGGTGGAAAGGACGATGAATGAGGACTTGCCATCTGAGGTAGTTTGGGCTGAGGTTAGGAATAGGAAAGGTCAGGTCACCCTGTTAGGAGTCTTTTACAGGCCTCCCAATAGTCCTAGAAACGTAGAAGAAAGGATAGGGAAGGTGATTCAGGAGATGAGTGACAGTAATAGGGTGGTTGTTATGGGCGACTTTAACTTTCCTGATATTGATTGGGAAAGCTATAGCTCAAGTTCGTTAGATGGGACAGTGTTTGTTCAATGTGTGCAGGAGAGTTTCCTGACACAATATGTAGACAGGCCAACAAGAGGTGAGGCCATACTGGATTTGGTTCTGGGTAACGAACCAGGCCAGGTGTTAGAATTAGAGGTAGGTGAGCACTTTGGGGATAGTGACCATAATTCAGTGATTTTTACTCTCGTGATGGAGAGGGATAAGTGTGTACTACAGGGCAAGAGTTATAGCTGGGGTCAGCGAAATTATGATGCGGTGAGGCATGACTTAGGATGTGTGGCTTGGAAAAGTAGACTCCAAGGCAAGAGTATAAATGATATGTGGAACTTGTTCAAGGGGCAACTATTGAGTGTCCTTGATAATTATGTACCTGTCAGGCAAGGAGGAAAGGGTCGTGCGAGGGAGCCGTGGTTTAATAAGGAATTGGAATCCCTTGTTAAATGGAAGAGGGCGGCCTATCTCAAGATGAGACGTGAAGGTTCAATTGGGGCGATTGAGAGTTATAGGGTAGCCAGGAAGGACCTGAAGAGAGAGCTAAAAGCAGCAAGGAGGGGACATGAAAGGTCATTAGTAGATAGGATTAGGGAAAACCCTAAGGCTTTCTATAGGTATGTTAGGAATAAAAGAATGACTAGGGTAGGAATACGTCCAGTCAAGGATAGTAGTGGGAAGTTGCGTGTGGAGGCGGAAGAGATTGGGGAGACACTGAATGAATACTTTACT
>NC_057737.1:27688247-27762078 GCF_004010195.1 Chiloscyllium plagiosum | reverse complement strand
GGTATAGGACAGATGTTAGGGGTAGGTTCTTTACTCAGCGAGTCGTGAGTTCATGGAATGCCCTGCCAGTAGCAGTGGTGGACTCTCCCTCATTATGGGCATTTAAGCGGGCATTGGATAGGCATATGGAGGATAGTGGGCTAGTGTAGGTTAGGTGGGCTTGGATCGGCGCAACATCGAGGGCCGAAGGGCCTGTACTGCGCTGTATTCTTCTATGTTCTATGTTCTATGTTCCAAGTCTAACAGAGCCCGAGGTAGCCATATCGGTCTACACAGCCACTTACAGATTCACTCTGAGAGTGGGAGAGTCATCCTTGTCTATGAGTAACCGCTCATGAATGAATGGATGAATTAATTGTTTTGGGGGGAGTTGATGGGAGCAAAATCGAAAGATTCTGCAAAATAAATGAATCACAAAAATACAAGGTTAACAGAGCAAGAAATATCAGAGGCTTAAACAATTAATTAAAACAGATGGAAAAAATTAGTTGACTCTGTGGCTGCAATAGTTGCATAGGACGTAAAATTTACAGTTAACACAATGAGGGTCTTTGTATAACTATCTTCAATATACACAGTGATTCACTGTTCTGGGATCTGTAATAAGGAGTTACAGAGATGTTACTGAAGGGATTCCACAGACAAGATATATTCTAGTTACAGGATCTATTACAGTTGCTCCATAAATTATAGTTACAGAGCAATTGATTCTAGATAGTCTTCTTGTTCAACGGCTCTATTTTCAGCAGCTATCAGTTTCACGAGACCTCTGATCACTACTTCCCAGTATTGGAGCCTGGAGACCCCAGACTATCTTGAAATTAGCAGCAGCCCAACAAGTTACCATCAGCAATTGAAAGACAGGCAGATGTGGACTCTCTAAAATGGGAGCCCAGTAATATCACCAACTATATCTAGTGCAAAAGAGTAGTCTCTTTGACAATTATCCACTACAATCAGGAATATTTATTGAATGAGAGCCTGTGCTTTACAGTGACTCTGAGGGCCAGGCTTTCATGGGCAGGAAGTGAGCAGTAGTGGTACAGAAATATTGAACATTGTTCCACCCCAAACTCCTCTAACTGGCTGCACAGCTTCCAGCAACCAGTTGGGAAAAAAAAGACTGGATGCTCTTTTATGCAATTTTATGATACTTGAATGTCAGTGAAACAACCTTTCACAGAAGATCATAGAACTTAGGAATGCCACAAGCCTGCTCCACCATTCAATATGATCTTGGTTGATCTGATTGTCGTCTCAACTCCATCTTCCTGTCTGCACTACCTTGTCCTGTCCAATTTAAATATTTGCAGAAATACTACCCCTCATCTCATGCTCCTTTTTGATTTCTCCATTGTTGCTTTCTCCCCCATGTCCAATATTTTTGTAGCTAGTAAGGAAAAGACAATTTCTTTGAAAAAAAAGTAGTAAATGAGAGGTGCTGCATTTTGCAAAAGCAAGTCAGAGCAGGACTTGTGCACTTAATGGTAAAGTCCCAGGGAGTATTGCAGAACAAAGAGACCTTGGAGTGCAGGTTCATAGTTCCTTGAATGTAGAGTCACAGGTAGATAGGATAGTGAAGAAGGCATTTGGTATGCTTTCCTTTATTGGTCAGAGGATTGAGTATAGGAGTTGGGAGGTCATATTGTGGCTGTACAGGACATTGGTTAGGCCACTTTTGGAATATTGTGAGCAATTCTGGTCTCCTTCCTATTGGAAGGATGTTGTGAAACTTGAAAGGGTTCAGAAAAGATTTACAAGGATGTTGCCAGGGTTGGAGGATTTGAGTTGTAGGAAGAGGCTGAACAGGCTGGGGTTGTTTTCCCTGTAGCTTCAGAGGCTGAGGGGTGACCTTATAGAGGTTTATAAAGTCATGAGGGTCATGTTTAGGATAAACAGACAAGGTCATTTCCCTGGTGTTGGGGAGTCCAGAACTAGACGGCATAGGTTTAGGGTGAGAGAGGAAAGATATAAAAGGGACCTAAGGGGTAACTTTTTCATGCAGAGGACGGTTCTTGTATGGAAGTAGCTGCCAGAGGAAGTGGTGGAGGATGGTACAATTGCAACATTTAAAAGGCACCTGGATGAGTATATGAGTAGGGAAGGTTTAGAGGGATATGGATCATTTCTGGCAAATGGGATTAGATTAGTTTAGGATATCTGGTCGGCATGATCGAGTTGGACCGAAGGATCTGTTTCCATGCTGTACTTCTCTCAGGCTCTATGACTAATTGGGTCCGAGTGAGCACCACCCACTGCAGTGATGTCATGGGGACTTGGTCAGTGTAAAGAAGACCTTTGTATGAGATAGACCTGGGACTAGTTTGCTCCTAATGTAGGTCGTAATCATGTAATCTGTAAATAGTTGCACAATGCAATAAAATTCATATTGTTTAATCAAAAGGACCCTTCTTGTTAGATATGAGAGGTGGATGTCCTAATCCATACGTTACACTAGGCTTGAAGGAACCCACACACAACCATCAGTTGTTAATGCCCCTTTAAGTTTTCTTCTGGATTATGCTAACATTTTAACATCACAATCAGGAAGCTGGATGATTTGAATAAGGATAGGCAATAGGTGGGCAAATTAGAGGCAATTTTAACCATGTTACACTCAATTTTACTCTCCCTTGAAGTTAACAGAATCCTCTATTTGGCAGAGAGCACACTGACTGCACATTTAATCCCACAAGTGATCAGTAAGGTTAAAATGATTCTGTATATTTGTAGATTATTGACTGAATTTTATAATGATTAATAAACCTTTGCAGATCAAACCTCTGCTCCCTTTTTATGCACCAAAAGAGCTCCACCATTTCCGACAGGAGCTACAATCATTCTGTCCCTTGAAGCACAGAAGAGTTGGGGCAAGGCGAACCATGCCCCTGTTTCACAACAGTGGCCTTATTCTGAAATTTAAAGCTGCAGAATCGCAGACCATCACTTTGACAGCTGGTAGGTCTATAAGTTAAGTGTAAGGTTAAGATGCCATGAGGGTAGGGTGCCAGGTGGGTTTAGGGTGGGCTGCCAAATGGGTAGGGGGCCAGATAGGTGGAGAGTTTAGGGTGGGTCATGTTGGAGGAAGGTTTCAGGTGAGGCCTGTGGAAGGGGGAGGAGCTGTCAGGTCGTGGGATTTTGATGTTGTATCCTGAGGACGGGGGAATGGACAGGAGGGTATTTGATTGGCAGCAGGATAAGGATGTTGGCTCCTGAAATGGGAGGATCAGGTCTGGTGGCAGGGGAAGTAGGTGTCAGATCCAGAGCAGGGAAGGGAGGGTCACATCGGGAGAATGAGGAGGGTGAAGGATTAGATTTGGAAGATGGGGAGGGGTTTCAATCCTGTAGCAGTTGTTGTTGGTATCCTGTGGGGTGGAAAGGTGTGGGTCAGGTCTGACAATGTGGTGTTAGATCCATCAACAGGGTAGATTGGGAAGTGTAGGGGGGCAAGTCCCAGGGTGTGATGGGATCTGTCCTTCCTGTGGTGGGAGGTCCCTGAAGATGAGTGTGGGTGTCAGGTCAGAGTCTGGGGGCATTGAGAGGTGTCTGGGGAAGGTGTAAGTTGGGCTGCATGACTTAAGCTAGGAGATTCATATAATAAATGCTCAGGAGTTAGTCTGGGTGTACAAAATCTGACATTGCACAAGTAACTACTGACTGAACACCTTTTAAATTCTCTGACTCAGATGGATAGTTTAAATACCCAGTGGAATCTTCAATTTCCAGGACAGTTTCTTTGGAGCTGCTATGATGGGATTCCACAGATTCCCTGTGCACAGCCCCATCTACAAATGTCTGGCCATGGGAAAATCCAAGCTTATATTGTTTTATTGAATCTCTACATATATCATTACCTCTGAATCAAGGTGAATTCCTGAGTCAATAAATGTGTAAACAAAAGTAAGAAGGAACAAATCATTAGGTTAAAACTTGTTGTCAATGCTTCCTTTGTCAGCAACAATGCGATAACCAGACGTCCTTGACTGACATTTATTTGCTGCAATAAACACACAATGCTAGATGTGATTTATCCAGTGTAATACAGATTTTTAACCAGAGTCAATAATTGCATTTCTAATGTAATTACATTTTAGATGTAACCCTTTCCCAGCTGTCTTTTGCTACTTCCAACTACGTTATTTTACCTGAAATTGCTGGAGATACTTTAAATCCCCAGCACCTCCCAGGAGACAATGCGAATGAAGGTTGAGATATTGCTGAATGGTTAAAGCATCAGAATATGAATATCCTGCCCCATCTCCCACCACCATTACTTATCAAGTTTGAACCCTGGGACTGGAAATCTGCCCTCTCTGGATGAACAAGACCTACTTTACATGGCAAGTGCAATTCCAATGTTACAGGGATACATTAGCCGTTTAAACACCGGCCAGTATGATGCTCACAGTCTCAAACCTGCTAACAAGTAGTGATAGCAGTCAGGATATCAGGTCACCATCTCCTTGCTCCACAAAGACCTACACACCCCCCAATCCAAGATTTGCCCCCGACTCCAATAGGAGAAAGTGAGGACTGCAGATCCTGGAGATCAGTCGAAAAGTGTGCTGCTGGAAAAGCACAGCTGGTCAGACAGCATCCGAGGAGCAGGAGAGTCAATGTTTTGAGCATGAGCTCTTCATCTGGAATTGACTCCAATACCCAAGCAAGGATTCTCTCAGTTCTCCTCCATTCCTTACTTACTTGGCGGTGGTCTGACCCAATGCAACAATTTTGATTCTCACCTACCAATGACAACGCTGTTCCCCCTGACTAATGTTTGGAAAGTGCTGATGAGGTGATAAATCTTCCACATCGCCATACTACCCTCTTTTGGCCTTGTCCCAGCTCAAGTTAAAATTGATTCTTGTTACTCTTACGAACAAGGAATAAAAGTAGACCACTCAGCCTTCAAGGCTGCCCCACCATTCAATAAAATCATGGCCTCAACTCTATGTTCCTGCTCACTCTTAATGATCTTTTACCCCATGGTAATCAAGATTCTATCGACCTCTTACCAAACAACGTTTAAAGGTTTGGCATCCATTGCCTTTTGAAGAGGAGAATTCACAACTCTCCAATAGAAAAAACTTGCTGGTAAGCAAATTCTACATAATGAAGCAACATTCTAAACATGTTCTTTCAGCTCAAACGTTACATTTTAAAGTCATATTAAATTACATGCCTTAACATTGAAAGGTACTTCAACTGCTTTTTGCCTCAATTCAGAGTGTTTTCTGTCCTTCTACTGACAAGCCTTTTTGTGGTTTAAGCTAGTTTTCCATAAAACCTCTCTGGTTAAGACATTTATGGGTTGAATTTCCTTTTTGCTTTAACAAATTGCAGATAGAAATATGTGTAAAGGAAATTAAACCCCCTCAGTTGACATTGCAAATGCTGGTGTAAGGTAGAGGCACTGTGATATTTTCCTGTGCAATCAATACAATGGGAGAGGCAATTGTTGTCATAACAGGAAGTAGTTGATTATTAGCTTGATTTTCTCCATTCATCACTGATTGATCAGGGTCCTATTGTAAATCTGGGGAATAGTTAAGCAAAGAAAGTCGGGTTTAGGCTTTTAATTCAATTTTCATTCTTAGCATGTGCTGTGAAGCTTACAATACAACAAAGACCATTACGTGATAAGGTGTTCGGATGATTTAACAGATTACATTTTAGGTAAAGCCTGATTAAATAGAAAGGAAGTATATAGAAAATTATTTTACTGTTGAGCAATTATAACAAAATAAACACACTAATAGTTTTATAATAAAAGAAAAAGCTGCCATAGTTTTATCAGACCATACCACTTCTCTCATTACAGAGAGATGATGATAGTCGTTTAAGCTAAAGGCCAACCCAACTCAAGTGAGAGGACAAAGGAACATAGGAACAGGGGCTATAGTCCCTCAAACCTTCTGTCATTCAATGAGATCATGGTTGATCTGTGGCCTAACTCCATATAGAGTCATAGAGTTATAGAGACGTATAGCACGGAAACAGACCCGTTGATCCAACCCGTCCATGCCAACCAGATATCCTAAATTAATCTTGTTCCATTTGCCAGCACTTGGCCTATACCCCTC
Organism: Chiloscyllium plagiosum; assembly: GCF_004010195.1. Lineage (NCBI taxonomy): Eukaryota > Metazoa > Chordata > Chondrichthyes > Orectolobiformes > Hemiscylliidae > Chiloscyllium > Chiloscyllium plagiosum. Next base: position 27,755,995 of record NC_057737.1, on the reverse strand, counting down.
TAAACCCTTCCTATTCATGTACCCATCCAGATGCCTTTTAAATGCTGTAATTGTACCAGTCTCCACAACTTCCTCTGGCAGTTCATTCCATATACACAGGAGAAAGTGAGGTCTGCAGATGCTGGAGATCAGAGCTGGAAATGTGTTGCTGGAAAAGCGCAGCAGGTCAGGCAGCATCCAGGGAACAGGAGAATCGATGTTTCGGGCATAAGCCCTTCTTCCATATACACACCACTGTCTGCATGAAAATGTTGCCTCTTAGGTCTCTTTTAAATCTCTCCCCTTAAACGTTTGCTGTCCAGTGACCAGTGGAAAATACTTCGACTATTCACCCTAGCCATGACCCTCACGATTTTCTAAACTTCTACAAGGTCACCCCTCAGCCTCCAAAGCTCCAGGGAAAATAGCCCCACCCTATTGAGCCTCTCCCTATAGTTCAAATCCTCCACCCTGGCAACATTCTTGTAAATATTTTCTGAATTCTTTCAAGTTTTACAACATCTTTCCTATAGCAGGGAGACCAGAATTTAACACAGTTTTCCAAAAGTGGCATAATCAATGTCCTATACTTCTGCTATACTCAACTGCTAACTCCCAACTCCCACACTCGATGCACTGACCAATAAAGGCAAGTGTGCCAAACACCTTCTTACTACCCTGTCTACCTGTGACACCACTTCCAAGGAACTACAAACTGCACTCCAAGATCCCTTTGTTCAGCAACACTCTCCAGTTACCATAAAGTATGCAGGTCCTGCCTTGATCTTTCCTACCAAAATGCAACTCTGTAGTACCACTTCCTGGCTTTTATACTCCATGCTTCTAATCATAAACCAAACATTCTATAAGCCTTCTTGACAATGTTTTCAACTTGCCTGGCTACTTTCAGAGAATTATTCATATATCTCTTTGCTCCTCTACTCTCCTCAAAGTTGTACCATTGAGCCTAAGTTGTGTCTCTGTGTTTCTTCTACCAAAATGCGTTACTCACATTTCTCTGCATTGAAACTCATCTGCCAGGCACCAGGCTAACTTGTCAATGTTTAGCGTCATCCTCACAGGTCACTATTTTTCCTTGTTTAGTGTCATCTGCAAATTTAGAGATTTTGCCCTCAGCACCCATCTCCAAATCATTTATGTAAATCAGAAAAAGCAAGGGTCCCAACACCAATCCCAAGGGAACACATCTCCAATCTGAGAAATCTATATCTACTCTCTGTTTACTGCCTTTTATCCAACTACTGATACATATTGCCAAAGACTCATCAATCCCAAACATTTGATTAGATTCCCTACAGTATGGAAACAGGCCCTTCAGCCCAACAAGTCCACACCGACCCTCCAAAGAGTAACCCACACAGACCCATTCCCCTACATTTACCCTTGACTAATACACCTAATTTAGCATGGCCAATTCACCTAATTGGCGCATCTTTGGATTGTGGGAGGAAACCGGAGCACCCGGAGGAAACCCACACAGACACGGAGAGAATGTACAGACTCCACACAGACAGTTGCCCAAGACAGGAATCGAACCTGTGTCCCTGGTGCTGTGAGGCAGCAGTGTTAACCACTGAGCCACTGTACCATCCCTTCTAATTTACTAACAAACCTACCATGTGGCATAGTAACAAAAGGTTTCTGAAAGTCCAAATATACAACATCCATAGCACTACCTTCATCTGCCTATATCACCTTGTCAAATAACTCAATTACATTTGTCAGACATGATCTGTCCTTGACAAAGCCATGTTAACTGGCTAGACTTAGCTCATTTTCCTGTCAGTATATATTTACCTTATCCTGTATTATGACCTCCATCAGTTTTTCTATTGATGTTAGGTTGACATGTCTATAGTTTCTCAGGTTATCCTTTGCCCTTTTCTTAAACAATAATGTTGCATTTGCAGTCCTCCAGCTTCTCCGGGACTGATCTCGTGTTCAGAGAGGGGTGGAAAATTTCTGTCAATGGCTCGGTGATTTGTTCCCTTCCCTCTCTCAGCAATCTGAGATATGTCCCATTCAGGCCTGGCAACTTCTCTACCTGAAGTGCTGCCAGCATTTTTAGCACCTCTTTACCTATCACTATACTGCTCAGTTAATTGTTTACTATTAATATGTTTGAAGAACATTTTTACTATTTGTTTAGGTGCAGCCTGCTATCCTTTCCTCATGCTTCCTCTTAGCTTTCCTTATTCCACACTTAGCCTCATTCCTGTATTTGAGATATTACTCCTGATTTCTATTGCTATTGTTATTCTGGTATGCATTGTATGCCTCCCTTTTAGACTCACAGATGTACAGCACGGAATCAGACTGTTCAGTCCAACTTATCTATGCCAACCAGATATCCTAACCTAATCGAATCCCATTTGCCAACACCTGGCCTATCTCTCTCTAAACCCTTCTTCTTCATATACCCATCCAGATGCCTTTTAAATGTTCTCTGGCAGCTCATTCCATACACGCACCACCCACTGCATGAAACTTTGCCCCTTAAGTCCCTTTTAAATTTTTCCCTTCTCAGCCTAAACCTATGCCCTCTAGTTCTGGACTCCCCCACACCAGGGAAAAGACCTTATCTATTTATCCTATGATTTTGAACAACTTTTATAAGGTCATCCCTCAGTTTCCAACACTGTCGGGAAAACAGCCCCAGCCTATTCAGCCTCTCCATAAAGCTCAAATCCTCCAAACCTGGCAACATCCTTGTAAAGCTTTTCTGAACCTTTTCATGTTTTACAGCATCCTCCCAATAGGAGGGAGACCAGAATTGCACACAATGTTCCAAAAGTGGCCTAACCAATGTCCTGTACAGCTGCAACATGACCTCCTAACATCTCTGCTCCATGCTCTGACCAATAAAGGAAAGGATACCAAACACCTTCTTCACTATCCTGTCTACCTGTGACTCCACTTTCAAGAAGCTACGAGCCTCCACTCCAAGGTCTCTTTGTTCAGTGACAGTCCCCAGGTATTTTCTCATCAACATCTGCAGTCATCCAGGGTACTCTAACTTTAGATACCTTGTGGTAAATAAGTCAATGAAAGAAATTTAACAACTGCTCCTCTGCCACCACTGGCATCTTTTCAGGCACTGGAATGTAGCATAATGTGGGCACCCTACAGCCTCCCTGCCCATCCCTAAGTTCTCCCTTATAAAATGATGGACAGATAAAGCAGCAGCCAGTCTGTTCACCCTTATCACTTTTGCAACACATTATCGCCCAATTACTGACTAATTAAAAGAGCCTGTTTGCACCATTGCCACAATAATAGCTATGGCTAGAGAAGACAGGCCTGCCTACTGTTTTATTAACATAGACCAGCAGGCGGGAAGAAAGGGTGGACATCTCCACTGGGGGTGGCCTATTTTTATTGAGAAAGCCAACATCCTCCCCCCCTCACCAATGATGGAACCTTCCACGTCACACATTTTGTGCATCCTCGCCCAACCCCAGAATTGGAACGCCACATTCCATACCCCACCCCTATCCCCTAACCCCCATCTCCAACCACACCCCCAGGCTGTCAGCCATGTTTCATCTCCTCAGGACTGCTGGCAGTCCCAGGAATGGACAGCATTGTCCAATAAGATTGGCTAGCAGCTCTCAATGGCAACACCTCCTGTCGCTGAGGGGTGGAAATCCCAGCGTCACCTTGTCAAAGTTATCCCCAGTGTTTTATTGCTACGAGGCATCTATTTTTAAAGTCAGTCAGCTTAAGACCAATTTTCCCCCAGAAGGGAGAAGTAAGGACAAGCAAAACATTCCTCTGTTCCATAAAAACTCCACCCTTATTCTTCATGTGAATAAGAGTACATGCTGAATGTTAAACCTTTAAAATGACAAGAAAAACATAGAAACAATACTCAACAATGAGGTCAGTAATAAGATCGCTTCTCTTTCAAGATCATTTTGTGTAAACAAAATTGGGCGAATGAGTGTGTGTATTCCTAATCACTTCATTCACTACCACTGGAAAATTCCTTACAAACAATTTTCCAAGTCCTTCTAGCTGAAACATACCACCTTCTCCTGCCCTCAGCAAGTTAAAACCCATTGCCTAGTCACAGGATCATTTGCCTTTATCACACGTAATGCTTTTTAACTCAGAAATGGTGTTTAACAAAGTAAATGTGCAGAAACAACATTGATTGCAACAAATACGGTACCCATGGATTCAAATCATTGTCAACTAATTTTAATGAGAAATTAGGTGCACAGAAAGAGCAGTATTTTACTCACGTCATTTTCTGTTAAAATCAGCAAAGTCTGTGGCTTCTCTGAAATCTTAGACCCTCCCTTTTCTATTTATGCCTCCCTGTCCCCAAAATAAACCCTCTTTATGTAAGTTATTTTGCTATGAACTGCTGAAGCAGATTTAGTAAGTTTTGATAGTTCACAAAATAGGCGCATTCTTCCTCAGCTGACCATATTGTTGTTCTTTAACTGAGTCCAAAATCCATGTGTAGTCAATTTTCTAGCTGTTGAAATTACAAGGACGGGCTTATTAAAGAAAATTGCAGGATTTGTTGTAAGTATGATTCTCAGAAGGATTATTAGTGTTGAAATTCACTTTCAATGAATTGATGTGTGGTGCCTATGATACAACTACTTAGTGCAATACTTCAGAATTATAAAATCCCTATAATGTGGAAGGTGGCCATTTGGTCCATCGAGTTCACACCGACCTTCCGAAAAACATCCCATCCAGACCCACCCTCCTAACCTATCACCCTACTTTTTAATGGCTAATCCACTTTGCCTGCACATCACTGGACACTATGAGCAATTTAGCATGGCCAATTCACCAACCTATACTTTGGACTGTGGGAGGTAACCAGAGTACCTGGAGGAAATCGATGCAGGTACAAGGAGAATGTGCAAACTCCACACAGACAGACAATCACCCAAGGCTGGAATCAAACCCAGGTCCTTGGTGCTATGAGGCAGCAGTGCTAACCATTGTGTCATTTTGTCACCCCAAATGAATGGATATTGAATGAGTACTTGAACGGGTATTTAAGTAACAATAAGGCAACAGTACTGTTGAGAATATCAGTTCCATTACTTTCTAAACTGGCATTGTTCAAAACATACAATTCATAATAATTTAAAATCAATTACATCAAGTTAAAAGATGCTATTAACCAAAATCCAGTAGATATTCATAAAATAGTGTGAGTGACTTTGGATAATAGAGATAACATGCATATTCTTGATCAATGTTCACTTTTGACTAACATTTCTGATTTAGCTGCAAAGACCATTGGGACAATTCTAACTCAGAGACTAAATTGTGACAACAGGAGCTGATGTAGAGCTCACATGTCATCCCTGCCCCACAATACCCTCAAAGCTCTGGATAGTGAGTCTGACCAAAGCGGATTTAATTCCCAGTCTTCACTTACATTTCTCACCTGGGACCTCTGCTGAAAACCATTGGGAATGGCTGCAATGTCATTAGGCAAAGATCAGACTTATTGGGGTAGGCAGGCTGTGACTGGGGCTCTTCAGCAATTAAAGTTCAGATTAGATGGCATGGACCTGGTTCTTGGACTGAGGATTGCTGATGAGCAAGTCTGTGAGCATAGAGGGAAGGTGAAGATCAAGGTTTCCTCATCGGATGCTGAGGAGCACATTTTTATCTCCTAGTTTACAAGGAATAAATTAGTTAGTATTCTGTAGCCTGCTGTCACGAGGTTTATAGGGAGTTAGAAACATGTGGGTCTTAGTCAGAATTAGCATGTACACCTGATGCTATTGCTTGGACACAATGCAATCATAAAAAGGAAGCTCCCTTTGCTTGGTTCTGGTTCATTGGCCACATGGGTGCTTTTTCCTGATGGTAAATAAAATTATTTGCACAATAGTGTCTTTACTGAGTCCCTGCACTTACACAACATGAGGTAAATAACCAGGAGATTTAGAATCTCTGTGGGAAGCTAGGGAAGTGATTGCTGGACTCCTTGCTGAGATATTTGTATCATCGATAGTCAGAGGTGAGGTGCTGGAAGACTGAAGGTTGGTAATGCAGTGCCACTATTCAAGAAAGGTGGTAAGGAAAAGTGAGGGAACTACAGAACGGTGAGCCTGACATCAGTGGTTGGTAAGTTGTTGGAGAGAATCCTGAGGGACAGGATGTACATATATTTGGAAAGGCAAGGATGGATTATGGATAGTCAACATGGCTTTGTGCATTGGAAATCATGTCTCACAAACTTGATTGAGTTTTTTGAAGAAGTAACAAAGAGGATTGATGAGGGCAGAGCAGTGGACATGATCTATAAGCACTTCAATAAGGTGTTCGACAAGATTGTTCGACATGGATAGCAAGGTTAGATCTCATGGAATACAGGGAGAGCTAGCCATTTTGGTACAGAACTGCTCAAAGGTAGAAGACAGAGGGTGGTGTTGGAGGATTGTTTTTCAGACTGAAGGCCTGTGACCAGTGGTGTGCCACAAGGATCAGTGCTGGGTCCACGGCTTTTTGTCATTTATGTGAATGATTTGGATGTGAACACAGGAAGTATAGTTAGTAAGTTTGCAGACGACACCAAAATTGGAGGTGTAATAGACAGCGGAGAAGGTTACCTCAGATACAATGGGATCTTGATCAGATGAGCCAATGAGCCGTGGAGTGGCAAGTGGAGCTTAATTTAGATAAATGCGAGGTGCTGCATTTTGGAAAGGCAAATAAGGGCAGGACTTATACATTTATTGGCGAGGGTCCTTGGGAGTGTTGGTCAACAAAGAGACTCTGGAGTACAGGTACATAGTTCCTTGAAAGTGGAATCGCAGGTAGATAGGAAGAAGGCGTTTGGTATGCTTTCCTTTATTGGTCAGAGTATTGAGTACAGGAGTTGGGAGGTCATGTTGCAGCTATACAGGACTGGAGCTGTTTTCCCTGGAACGTTGGAGGCTGAGAGGTGACCTTATATAGGTTTATAAAATCATGAGGGGCATGGATAGGTAAATAGATCCCTGGGGTGGGGGGAGTTCAGAACTAGAGGGCATAGGTTTAGGGTGAGAGGGGAAAGATATAAAAGGGACCTAAGGAGCAACCTTTTCATGCAGAGGGTGGTATGTGTATGGAATGAGCTGCCAGAGGATGTGGTGGAGGCTGGTACAATTGCAAACTTAAAAGCCATCTGGATGAGTTTATGAATAGGAAGGTTTTAAAGAGAGATATGTGCCGAGCAAAATGGGACTAGATTAGGTTTGGATACCAGGTCAGCATGGATGAGTTGGACAGAATTGTCTGTTTCCTGGCTGCACAGCTCTACAACTCTGTGAACACAGCCAGAATAAGTGCTACTATCTTCCAATTCACTCCAACTCTGCTGCTGCACCCAATGCCCATTAGAAGTCAAACAGTTACATGTATGATCTCCCTTTTCTTGCTCTAATTAGGCTCCCCCAATAATCCTGCACACCCTCACCTCTCCCCCCATCACCACTACCATCACTAACCCTGCATAGATCCTGCCCTGCCAAGCCACTCACCTGGATGCCTCACTACCTATTCCCTAGCTGCACTGACATGGACAATTGTGCCCACTGCTTTCAGTCCCTCCCTTTCTATCATTACAGGGCCAAACCTGTGGGCTATGTAATATTCAGCTCCTCTTCCTCCTCCTCCTCCCTATGATGAGGGAATCCTGTCCATTACACGTGAAGACTAGGACCATCTCCGTGGAGTTGTGGAAACATCCATTTGCTCAGAAGGACAGCCAACAAGGCGGCCTCCTGCACCCTCCATCAGCTCCGATGCTGACACCTAGATTAGACTTGGATGCACCGCTTGCTGAAAACATACTTCCAGATGGTCTGCATCTGACTGAAGGAGAAACTGCCCAGGTCTCTGAAGGAGTACTGGAGATGCCAAGCCCCAGGCAGGGGAAAACCCCATGGCATCAGCCATTTGCGCCTTCATACAAATGCTCAAGCAGACACAAGAGCAGCTGGCAGGCTGTCAGGAGCATTGGGCAACCTGACACTAAGGCTGCAGGTATGCAGCAATATGGCAGGAACTCTGGTGCCTCAGGTATGTCATTTCCTGACAGCTTTCATGGGCAGGTTGGCAGCTGTCAGAGCCAGATCCAACAATCAGAGTGTCTGCTGGATATGTGGATGGACCTGCCCTGAACTCCATCAATCCAGCCACAGGTCCTCACCACCAACAGCATGGTGATGACAGGCTTTGACCTCACTCCAGGTGCCCCTTCCTCCTGAGGCGGGGGAGGGCAGTGCCAGCAGCAGTAGGAACCACACTGAGGTCTCCTCTGAGGGCAGTCCAGTCATAGCCCAACCTTCCATCTGCACTCTGTCCACCACTCTCAGCCTTGTGGGATACCAAGCCAAAGATAGTGCACTTGCCTCAGGCAGGGCCACAGTCAGCCCCGACTGATAAAAACATCACACTCCCCGCCCCCTCCCCCCCCGCAACCAGGTTACCCAACCAAACCTCTAAAGCCAAAGGCTTCCACTGCAGGGTCAGGCTCTGTCCATTCCAGCTTCCAAACAGGGGTCTTCACTGAAATATAATGGTAGGGAAAGAATTAAGAAAAACCTTCGGGCCAGGTGCTGGCTGGTGGGACTAAATTGGGTTGGGATATCTGGTCGGCATGGACGGGTTGGACCGAAGGGTCTGTTTCCATGCTGTACATCTCCATGACTCTATGACTGTAAGTAGGGGCAGCACGGTGGCTCAGTGGTTAGTACTGTTGCCTCACAATGCCAGGGACCCTGGTTCGATTCCTGCCTTTGAGCAACTGTCTGTGGAGAGTTTTCACATTCTCTCCGTGACTGCATGGGTCTCCTCTGGCTGCTCTGGTTTCCTCCCCAATGTGCAGGTTAGGTGAATTGGCCATGCTAAATTGCCCGCAGTATTCAGGCATGTGTAGGCTAGGTGCATTAGTCAGGGGTAAATATAGGAGAATGGGTCTGGGTGAGTTACTCTTTGGAGGGTCAGTGTGGACTTGTTGGGCCGCAGGGCCTGTATCCACACTATAGGGAACCTAAGGCTCTGAGGACCAAGGTATGAAGTGAGCAACCTAGGCAGTGGGTAAATCACAGTTAGCTGCAACTTTGACAGTTCAATTCTATCTCTCTCGCTGCTGTCACATCCCACACAGTAGTGGGGTTCAGTCTTTATCCTGCAATGAAGTGGTCAGGAGAGCTTGGGGCCTGCAGTTGGAGCAGCTTGCCAGGAATGTAGCTCTCACGGCTCTGTCTGAGCTTCGGCAGATGGATAACTGTGTAATGATGGTGCCCTTTCAAGGGCATTACGTTGCTCAAACTTGCAGCCCACAGGGCAAAGCCTTCAACTCACTCAGGGTGTGGCTGCAGCCATTTTTACCTCCATTGCACGCTCATTATTTGCAGCAGCCACTGCTCGAACAGCGAGGCTCAGACATTGTCGCCTCCTGTTGGTGATTCCCCAAAGGTAAACACTTCCTTTCTAGTAGCCTTCCCCATCAACCGTAAGGACTTTGCCCACCCCCAAGTCTCCACCCAAACCATCTGAGTCAGCATCTACCCACTTTAAGTCCCCCTGCACCCAGGCCCCAGGTGTATCAGGTGAACATGCCAAGCCTGGCACTGCACTGTGCCCCTCTGGGAGCTATGGTGTTGCTCATTATCAACAACAATTCCCACACCTTACATGAGTCCTTTCCCTCCCATTCTCTAACATCATCCCCTCCCCCCCCCCCACACACACATCTTTAAGTCATCAGTTGTCTCCCTTCAGTATTGCGGTTCCCTCTGTTTCTTGGCAATCTGACTCCTCATCCCATGAGTTCCTCAGTGTACCTTCTGCAGCACTGGTCCTCTGTTACCCCATTGATCTCTATTGTATGAAGACCTGGGTCTGACCAAAATCCATCCCTTCAGCAGCTGCTCCCAAACTGTGTTCTTACGACTCCCTGGATGACTGCACTGGGCTCACAAGGCTGCCTGTGACCCACTTCCTGTACTTCAGTGTGGATTAGTCCTTTAGACTTTGAGAGATGGCTGTTTGGCCATGGCCAGTTCTGTGAGCCTTTTAAGCTCTGTCTAAGGGAGCAAAGCACGAAAGGCAGCAAAAACCTAGAAACATCAAGACAGGGAATGCTGTGAACATCCAGGTAGGTGCAAAGTGAGTGTGAGTGCCAAGAGAGCAAGTGAACAACCTTGGAATGAAACTTGATCAAGTCCAATCACTGGGTACCTATCCACATGACAAAATGTCCTTGCAGCAGCACTGCAATAAGAACTGCTCCAGAGTGCAGCAGGCAGTGCAGAAGGTTTCAGTAAGTGGCTCAGAGCTGTGCCATGAAGGTACCGAGAGACTGGCATATGTTGAGTGCCACTGCGTATGGATGTGGACATGGGGTGCATGCAGCATGGAGCATACCCTGAGATTGTTGCTGTGTAGATCCAAGTGGCAAGCTGGGTTTACCGGATACCCATTCCAACTTTCATGTTGGGAATTTTCAGTGTCTAGTTTCTATGTAGTGGGTAATAGAATAGGAAACAATGTATTAATAAAAGTAAGGTCAGGCAATAATGAGGGTCATAATGAGCGATAATCCCCTTAAATAGGCTTCTCGCCTCTCACTAGTGAAAATTGTGTCTCAGTATCTAGAATTCGGTTGTAAAATGCTATTATTGTTCCCAATGTTAAGAAAGGCCTGACTGAACTTCTCACCCGATTCTCAGATTCCTCACCATAGCCCACATCATTCAGAGCTTGAGAAGATTCCACCTGTGGAATTTTAGAGTACCGCTCTGAGTCTACAGCTGACATTACTGCTGCAGTTAGCCTTTGGCATGTTGTTTTGGACATCACAACACACATTTGGTCACTTCTGCAAATTCTGTGGTGGGTAACTGGTAAAACTGCTGTTTATATTCGTGAAGTATTTCTGGGCAAAGTCACAAAGGTGTAATACTGCAAGGGTTAACAGCATTTTTGTCCCTGAGGAAGAAACATAACTGTGCTGTGCAGTTTCCATCTCACTCCACAGTTGACCAGCTTGGTCCTGACTTGATTACATTGAGCCATTAATATAGTTATCTAAGTTGTGAATATTCCGACCAGAAACCAGGAGGGACTGAACATGTCTAACTGGAAAAGCGAGTAAACTTGAAATCTGCCACCAACACCCACCCCCACCTTTCGGTTTTTAAAGAATGCTCCGAGGAGACACTTTGAAAAATGTAACTAAAATAATAATTTGAGATGAAAACAAAAAAGGCAAATCTAAACGTGCCAACATTAAACTCCCATGACTGTTAAGGACTTGCTTAGAATGATGAAACACTGGAAATACAACAACAGGAATGGAAATGTAAAACTACAATGTATCGTAGCTGCAGAAATAAAATGGATTGGAAGTAAACTTTAACATTAACAGCATTTTTCAGTTAAGCACGAATTATACAAGTACTGAAAGCCATACATACCATTGAGAAATAGATTATTGTTTAAGTATGTTGCTTTTGATTAATGTAAACTTGGCAAAGTTTGTCAATGCAGTCATTTCAGTTCCGAAACAATTTTATGGGTTGAGCCTCTATTGAATCTGAAACAAAGAAACCACTAAAAAGAGATAAGAATGATTTTCTTTGGGAATAAAGGGATAAAAGTAAGATTAGTAATACTTTACTTGCTCTTATTTTGTTCTTAATGGATTTGGCCAAGGGAATGGGGAGAGATCAACATTTACAAAGATTTAAATTCTGTGTCCCATACAAGATGCATTTCATCCACTCCACACAAAGATTTCCTTTCATTGATTCATTTAATTCACACTGAAATATATTTTAAACTTTGCAAAATACATTCCTTCAACTCAGCAAAAAGTTCTTTGTTAACAAGAAGCTGCCCTCTTGCCCTGTAAGCAGAGAACTAGGTCATGAACTTTGTCAGTGCTGATGGTAAGTGCAGAATATGCATACAACAATCATGAGCCTTTAGCTCAACTCCAGTCACTGACATCTACATGTTATAATAGAGGTGCAGCTAAATTAAACCTTCAAATGACCCCAAGCTTTAGTGCGTCCCTCAGCACATAGTCCTGGATCTTGGAATGTGCCAGTCAGCAACACTCGGTAGTGCTCAACTCCTTGCTCTGGAAGACCAATAAGTTTCTAGCAGACCAAAGAATGTCTTTCACTGAGTTGTTGGTTCTCCAGCTGCAAGTGATGTTTGTCTCGGTGTGCATCCGAGGTGCAGACCATAGAGCATCACAGAGTCCTGCATCACGGAGCTACTCGGGGCAAACCTCAACAAGAACCACTGCATCTCTCTGCAGACTTCCTGTGCTAAGGCACATTCCAGATGGAGATGTGTGACAGTACCTACCCACTTCCAGCCATTTTGGCAGTAGTGTGCAGTGGGCAGAGAGTGCCAGCGAACAAAAGCATTCTCACAGGTAATGCCCTTTTCACCAACAGCCAAGCAATGTGTAGCTGCTGTCAAGGCGCAGTGGGTAAAGACCACCGTCTAAGGTCTAAATAGGGGTCTGTTCAGTTATTGGACACCTCCAGTGCCTCAAACATGTGTAAATATAATCTTGTGCAGATAAGAAATGCCTTTGGTTTGGTTGCTGGATAGCATTAAACTCCAATGTTTGTTTCTTCATATGCTGCTGGACAGAACAGAACTGCTTCAGTGACTAAGCATGTATAGACATTTTATGAAAAGTATTTTTTTTAAAAAAAACCTTCAAATGACCACTTCATGAGCTAGCTGGAGATTTGGTCAAAGTGAGGTTGGCCTGCTACCACATCCCCCTGTTAGTTTGGGATCTCTAAGGTCTTGTTTTGTTTAGTGTGTTGGAGCAATGCATTAAGAAATCTATCAAGAAGAGACTGTTGTTTTAAATATCTGAAATTGAAGGTGTAGATTAATGCATGATAACAATTAAGTACAAGTTGTATTGGTGTGATTAATATTGTTACAAAGACTATAAGAAAAACAAGAGAGTAGGCTTCTCTTGTTCAAAATCCAGAATTGTTCTGTCATTCCTCAACTGTCCTTATGACATCTTCAGATTGAATGGGGCATTACCACTTTTGAATTATTGGCTTGTACAATGTCACTCACCACCGTGTTTCCCTACCATCAACATTTGTACATTCGAGTATATGATTACATTTAGTACTATCCCTTCTCACATTTCTTCCCACCCAAACGTCTGACTTTTCAAATTGTAAAATGCGGCATCTTTGGATTTGGAAGATTGGTAGCTCTTTGCCTTGAAGACTGTTGACTTTGATTTTGTTCGTGATCCTGTGAGGTCTGTAAGGTCTCTCCCCACTGCAGGAACCTTTGTCTCTTGGATGTCCTTCAGGGAAGACGTTGTTCCTGCTAAAGCAGGCAATTTGCCCATTGCTTCCCCTGGAGGACCCTTCGTCTCCCAAATTTCCTTTGCCAAGGAACTCATCCCTGCCTCATACTCTCAGCGCAAGACCTTTAATGTCATTAACATCTTTCCGACAAGATGACTGCTCTGTTGTAATGGGTAATTACTTCCATTCAGAATCCTGGAGCTCTAAGTCAGGCAATTTCCTCTTGAGCATGTCCTGAATTTGTGGAGCTTAATTTAGCATTAACCCTTTCAGAATAATTTCCTCATACAACACCTCATATACTTGCTCTCCTAAACGCAACTTCTCCAATAGTTTCCTCACTAGTTTCAGAGCTTCGCTCTTCATAAAATCGAATGCCTCAATGCTAGCAAAACTAAAGAATTGATCATTAACTTCAGGGAGAAAGGAGAAGGACACACCCCCATCTACATCAATGGAGCAAAGGTTGAGTGGTCTGAGAGTGTTACAATCCTAGGAGTGATGATAATCAACAATCTGTCTTGGATTTCCCATGTAGATGCAACGGTCAAGAAGTCACAACAATATCTCTTATTCCTCAGGTGGCTTAGGAAATTCAGCATGTTCCATAAGGACCCTCACCAACTTTTACAGATTCACCATAGAAAGCATTCTATCCAGGTGCACAACAGCCTGGTATGGCAACTTGTCTGCCCATTCACCAACCAATTTCTCTCCCCAATTTTAAAAAAAAAGCTGCTTTTGATCATAAGACATGTAATGTGGGCCTTTCACAACAAGTGAGTTAGGAGGTGATAGTAACACTGCATTTTTGCACTGTTTTAATTTTTATCTTACAGGCCTAAAACAGGTCAGGGGACAGGAAATTGAATTTGTGCAGTTTGGAGTCTTAAGATGTCAAAGGGGGATTAAATATATTTCTCAATTTTCTCAGCAGTGAGATCAGTTGAGTTGAAGTGGGTCTTGAAACTAAGGAGTGCTATGTTAAGTGCTGGACAGTACAGAATTGCTCCTCCACACCTCTCAAAGATATGGCTTCCTTTTTCCTGACTCCCCATTCCTCACTTCTTCCATTTGTGTTTGTTTGCAGCTTCCAACATTCTCCCTCTCCTATCCAACAGGCAGCTACCCACAGGCAGACATGCAAATTAAAATTCCATTGGCCTCAAAATTAGAGCAATGTTGTCTAACATAGACCCCTCTCCCTTGTCTGTCCAATACCCACTTGGGTTTTAAAATTGGCCTCAATATTGCATCTAAAAGAAGGAACAGTCTAACGGGTTTTGTTTTCAAGTCTTAGGAAGTTTTTTTAAGGGTCAGTGAACCTAAGCGGTGAAGATAACCTCATTTGGATGCAGACTGCGCGCACACTAAAAAGATCTGCAGTGTTAAATTCCTGCCTTCACTAATTTTAATGTCAAGTAGGAGTGAGCTTAAGTGACATATTTAATTCATGCTGTTCAGAGGAGTCACTGAAGACACACCATGAGATTATCTGTTGCTGTCCGCTGGAAAAGCATCATCTACAAACTAGCTGCATTTCTATTTTCTTAGTCTTTTTGGTCCTGCTGAAATTGTCAAGCAGCAATTTCTCCACATCACACCGCCTTTCCAAACAGCACTGCTCTAAGGACTCTGAATATGCTGCTATTTCCCCTTCCTCCATGGGGAACCGTCTAACGCACATTCAGTGCTTTAGCTGGGTCACATCCAAGATTAAGCGCTCACTTATATGGTGTTTAGCAAACACATCACACAGCATCATGTCACTTTATTGCTCCATTTCTGAAACTGAATGTTTTGCTTTTCTATTTAAAGTGAATGGGAAGTATTAATAAAGGAAACTGCAAGATTAAAAAAAAACTGAAACAAAGTCTGTCAACAAATTAATCTGGTTTTCGCCTCATACGTGTTAAAGAAGTGTTTCTTACGGACTATTTACTCCTCATTTTTCCAATTCTCTCCTGCTTTGAAGGCAGTTCCATGGGCATTACAACTTTCCACTGGTTTGCCCAAGTTGCCAACTTACACAGTGCAGACCAACAGAATATTTGATCAATTGGGTATTGAACCAAGGTTCATGCCTGTCATCACAAATTTGCAGTTTACAACAAGATTTGCTAGAAGGTGATCAGGATTGAGAACTCTGGCTGATATTTCTCTTCCCTTACGTTGTGGTACTGACTCCAATTGTTACAATCCAATTGCTGCCCCAAGACAGACCAGGATGGAACGGGGACCTCCTGACCTATATGACAATGTTACCAGATGATGCTTTTACCCTTTCAGTTATGATGGAGTGCTATTTACCTTTGCTAATTTTCCCCACCCTATTCTGAAAGCATTGACTTCTTGTGAGTATACGGCTGCTCAGCAACCATTATCTCTCCATTGTTTCATGAAAATTAATATTCTGCATGTGACCAGCTACAATAAATGTTTACTATTTATAGAGTAGATGCATACAGCACAGAAAAAGGCCCTTTGACCCACTGCATCCATACCTGTCAAAAACAACCATCTAACTATCCTAATCCCACTTCCTGGCATCACAAATGCTAAAAGGTTCTTAAATGTTATAAGGATTTCTGTCTCTACCCCTCTTATAGGCAGTGAGTTCAAGATTCCCACCACCTGAAAATGTTGTTCCTCACATCCTCTTTAAATATTCTGCCCCTTAGCTTAAACTTATGACCCACCACCCCTCCATCAAGGGGATACGTTTCTTCTTGGCTCTTTATCTACTTCCCTCATACTTTTATACATTTCAGTCATGACCTTTCTCAATCTCTCCTGCTCTAAGGAAAACAACTCCAGTCTGTACACTCTTTCTTCATAACTGAAATTCTCCAGCTCAGGTGACATCCTGGTAAATCTCCTCTGCACCCTCTCCAGAGCTATTATATCCCTCCTACAATGTGGATTCCAGAACTGCACTCAATACTCCAGCTGTGGCCTTACCAATGTTTTATACAGTTCCAGCATAACCACCCTGCTCTTAATCTCTATACCTTGACAAATGAAAGCAAGTATTTCATATGCCTTCTTAATCACTTCATCATCTGTCCTAATACCTGAAGGGACTTGTGCAGACAAATACTAAAGGACCTTC
Source organism: Chiloscyllium plagiosum (assembly GCF_004010195.1). Lineage (NCBI taxonomy): Eukaryota > Metazoa > Chordata > Chondrichthyes > Orectolobiformes > Hemiscylliidae > Chiloscyllium > Chiloscyllium plagiosum. The sequence goes on along the minus strand of NC_057737.1, from coordinate 27,739,540 downwards.
TGCTTTCCAAGATCTACCATTCATCAAGTCCTTAGTTGGTAGGATTAGGGAAAACCCTAAGGCTTTCTATAGGTATGTCAGCAATAAAAGAATGACTAGGGTAGGAATAGGTCCAGTCAAGGATAGTAGTGGGAAGTTGCGTGTGCAGGCTGAAAAGATTGGGGAGACACTGAATGAATACTTTTCGTCAGTATTCACTCAGGAACAGGACATTGTTGCCGATGTGAATATTGAGTCACAATTAATTAGAATGGACGGCTTTGAGGTATGTAGGGAAGAGGTGTCGGAAATTCTGGAAAGAGTGAAAATAGATAAGTCCCCTGTTCTTTCCCTTTTCTTGAAAAGGAATTGCTTTTTTTACCTTCCAATAAACTTCTCTCGTATCTAGCAAATAGTAGAAAACTAAAACTCATGTACATTCTGCAGTAACCTCTTTAAAAGTCCTTGTATACTGGGATTCCTTAACTCTCAACCTTCACCCTTTCTTTCGTCGTCTAAAATTAATGACTTTCAATTCTTCATTCTCATTAGACCTTTGGTTCCTTCTATTTTTGTCTATTTGCTACTGTGTAAATAGTCACAAAGTATTTATTTAATCTTTATCACAATTTCTGCTGTCTATGCCTCTTAAAATAATTCATTCATTTCACTGACCTAGTCTTTTTGGACAATTGAAAATGCTTCTCTAGAGAAGCAATCTGCTTCTCTAGGATATTCACATGCTCCTTCTCCCTCTTTTATATCAATCTCTCGGTGATTCTTTTGCCGATTTATCTTTACATACTTGCAAATCACACAATGACTACTCTTTTTTGGCCAATTCGGTGTTTCTTTTCTCAATTTAACCTTACATCTCTTGTCAGTCCTTGTTTGGAGCTTTTCCTACACTTTTCCAGTGGATTTAATTGTTCGTAGCAATCGAGAATTGTGAATTTTTCAAAACTTCCTTTGCTTATCTACTGTCACATCTTTTCATTCAATTTCCTAATCCACAAGTTATCCTTCTCACCGCCATGTTAACATTGCTTAAATTTAAGTCTTGAATGTGATCACATCGTGTTGACACTGATAGAATTCTATCATATGATCACTTTGCTCTACATGATACTTTAAAATGAGATTAGTGATTGACAATGTCTCACAACATAAGGTTTAACATAGACTTATTCCTGGCTGTTTCCGTGACGTTTTGTTTTAAGATACACATTTTCTTTACTCAGCGAGTCGTGAGTTCATGGAATGCGCTGCCTGTGGGAGTGGCAGAGTCAGAATCATTGGCGAACTTTAAGTGGCAATTGGATAGGTACATGGATGGGTGCTTAAGCTAGGACAAATGTTCGGCACAACATCGTGGGCCGAAGGGCCTGTTCTGTGCTTTGTGAGTTCATGGAATGCCCTGCCAGTAGCAGTGGTGGACTCTCCCTCTTTATGGGCATTTAAACGGGCATTGGATAGGCATATGGAGGATAGTGGGCTAGTGTAGGTTAGGTGGGCTTGGATCGGTGCAACATCGAGGGCCAAAGGGCCTGTACTGCGCTGTATTTTTCTATGTTCTATGCTCTATGTATTCCTTTGCCTGGTTTGTCCTGCATCACTTCACATTTATCTGGATTTACTTTCATTTGCCATTGATCAGTCCACCTGGCCAGTCCATCAAATCCTCTTGTAATCTAAGGCTATAATTCTCACTATTTACCACCACTCCAATTTTTAATATAATTTACAAACTTACTGATCAACGTTCCTACATTTATGTCTAACTCATTTACATAAACCACAAACACCGATCTCTGTGGGTTAGGGTTAGAGTTAGAGTTTGACATATACTTCCAGTTGGAAAAACACTTCTCAACCATCACTCTTTGCTTCCTGCCAGTTGTGGATCCTGTTTGCCAAATTCCCTTGGATCCCATGGGTTCTAACCTTTGCCGTGAATCTCCCATGCTGGACCTTATCAAAAAGGTAAGAATAACAAGGCGAAGAACAGAGAGAGATATCAGCTGAACACATGACTGCAGGATGGTGCAGAAGGGAGGGCTTCAGCTTTATGGATAATTGGGGCTCATTCTGGGGAAAGTGGGACCTCTACAAACAGGACGATCTTCACTTGAACCAGAGAGGTACTGATATCCTGGGTGGGAAATTTGCTAGTGCTGTTCAGATGGGTTTAAACTAGCTCAGCAAGGGGATGGGAACTTGTGTTCGAGTTCCAGTGCACAGGACGACGAGAGTTGGGAGGACATGGACAGGATTTGACAGTCACAGGAGTGTGCTGGCAGACAGCAAGCTGGTTTGAAGTGTGTCTACCCTTCAACGCCAGGAGTATCTAGAGTAAGATAGGTGAGCTTGCAGCATGGATAGGTACCTGGGACTTCGATGTTGTAGCTATTTCTGAGACATGGATAGAGCAAGGGATGTTGCAGGTTCCAGGGTTTAGGTCTTTCATTAAGATTGGGAAAGGTAATAAAAATGGGGGAGGGGGGGATGACTTTGTTAGTCAAGGACAGTATAACAGTGGCTGAAAGAACTTTTTACAAGGACTTATCTACTGAGGTGGTATGGGCTGAGGTTAGAAACAGGAGAGGAGAGGTCACACTGCTGGGAATTTTTTTTATATAGGCCTGCGCAAAATTCCAGGGAGGTGGAAGAGAGGATTGGCAAATCGATTCTGGGCAGGAGTGAAAGGAACAGGGTGGTCATTATGGGAGACTTTAACTTCCCCAACATTGACTGGAAATGCTATAACTCTAGTATGTTAGATGTATCAGTTTTTGTCCAAAGTGTGCAGGAGGGTTTCCTGACACAATATATCGAAGGGCCGACAAGAGGGGAGGCCACACTGGATCTGGTACTTGGTAATGAACCAGGCCAGGTGTTTGATTTAGTGGTAGGTGAGCACTTTGGAGAGAGTGACCGTAATTCAGCTACGTTTAGTTTAACGATGGAAAGGGATAGGTACATGCTACGGGGCAAGAGTTATAGATGCGGGGAGGGCAATTATAATGCAATTAGGCAAGACTTAGGAGGCATAGAATAGGGCAGCAAAATGCAGGGGATGGGGACAATTAAAATGTGGATGCGGTTTAAGGAAGATATTGCTTGTCTTTGATAGGTATGTCCCTGTCAAGCGGGGAGGAAGTGATAAGGTATGGGAACCTCTTGTTAAGCAGAAGAGGGAGGGCTTCTGTGACATTGCGGAGAGATGGTTCAGATAAGGCAATGGAGAGGTACAGAGTAACTAGGAAGGATTTAAAGAAAGAGTTAAGAAGAGCAAGGAGGGGACACGAGCCGTCTTTAGCAGGTAGAATAAAGGAGAACTCTAAAGCTTTCTATAGATATGGGAGGAATAAAAGGATGACTAGGGTAGGAATAGGGCCTGTCAAAAACAGAAGTGGGAAGTTGTGTGTGGATCCTGTGGAGATCGGAGAGGTGCTAAATAAATATTTCTCATCTGTTTTCCCTCCGGAAAATGGGAATATTGTAGAGAAGACTGAGATACAAGCTATTAGACTTGAAAGGATTGAGGTTAGTAAGGAGGAGGTGTTATCAATTCTAGAAGGTGTGAAAGTAGATAAGTCCCCTGGGCTAGATGGAATTTTTCAGAGATTTCTCTGGGAAGCTCGGGAGGAGATGACAGAGCCTTTGCCTTTATCTTTGAATTGCCATTGTCTACAGGTTTAGTACCAGGAGACTGGAGGATTGCAGAAGTTGTACCCTTGTTCAAGAAAGGCAGTAGAGATTACCCAGGTAATTATAGACCAATGAGACTTACGTCTGTTGTATGAAAGGTTTTGGAAAGGATTATATGAGATAGGATTTATAATCATCTAGCAAGTAACAATGTGATTGAAAATAGTCGACATGAATTTGTCAAGGCCAGGTCATAATGCATAATCATAGTTTTTTGAGAAGGTGACCAAGCTTGTGGATGAGGGTAGGGCAGTTGACGTGGTGTATATGGACTTCAGCAAAGCCTTTGATAAGGTTCCACATGGTCGGCTATTGGAGAAAATGCAGAGTCATGGGATTGAAGGTGATTTAACAGTTTGGAAGGCAGCGAGTGGTGGTTAATGGAAAATATTCAGCCTGGAGTCCAGTTACTAGTGGTGTGCCACAAAGATCTGTTTTGGGACCATTGCTGTTTGTCATTTTTACAAACGACTTGGATGCAGGCATAGATGAATGAATTAGTAAGTTTGCAGATGATACTAAAGTCAGTGGAATGGTGGACAGTGTGGAAGAGTGTTGTAGGTTGCAGGGAGACTTGGATAAACTGCAGAACTGGGCTGAAAAGTGGCAAATGGAGTTCAATGCAACTAAACGCGAGGTGATTCACTTTGGGAAGAATAACAGGAAGGCAGAATATTGAGTCAATGAAAAGATTCTTGGTAGTGTGGTAGTGTCTATGTGGTGTCTATTGATCCCTGAAAGTTGCCACTTCGGTTGATAGTGCTGTTAAGAAGGCATATTGTGTGTAGGTTTTATTGTTAGAGGGATTGAGTTCCAGAGCCATGACGTTATGCTGCAACTGTACAAAATGCTAGTGCAGCCTCACTTGGAGTTTTGTGCGCAGTTCTGGTCACCCCATTACGGAAGGATGTGGAAACATTGGAAAAGGTGCAGAGGAGATATACCAGGATGCTGCCTGGTCTGGAACAAAGGTCTTATGAGGAAAGGCTGAGGGATTTGGGGTCTGTTTCCATTGGAGAGAAGAAGGCTAAGAGGGGATTTAATAGAGACATACAAGATGATTAGAGGATTAGATAGGGTGGACAGTGAGAGCCTTTTTCATGGGATGATGACATCTGCTTGTACAAGGGGGCATAGCTGCTAATGGAGGGGTGATAGATTGAAGACAGATGGCAGAGGCCGGTTCCTTACTCAGAGTGGTAAGGGCGTGGAATGCCCTGCCTTCCAATGTAGTTAACTCAGCCACATGAGGGGCATTTAAACAGCCCTTGGATAAGCATATGGATGATGATGGGATAGTGCAGGGGGATGGGCTTAGATTAGTTCACAGGTCGGCACAACATTGACAGCCAAAGGGCCTGTTCTGCGCTTCTACGTTCTACATTCTAGTCTTGCTGCAGTCTAAGTAGACTACACCAAAAGCATTGCCCTCATCTACACACCTGGCTACATCTTCGAAAAATTCAATCAGATTGGTCGGACATGGTCGCCCCCTAACAAAACCAGTCTGACTAATCTCTTGATTAATCCCTTCCTCTCCAAATGCAGATTAAGTCTGTCCTTCAGCTTTGTTTTCAATAAACTCCCCACCATCGAAGTTAGATTGACGGATCTGTAAGTTCCTAGTCTTGCTCCCTTCATGAATAACTGTACCACATTGGCTTTCCTCCAGTATTCTGGTGCCTTTCCGGTGACCAGGGAAGAATTGAAAATGATTGTCTGCACCCCTGCTATTTTCTCCTTTGCCTCACTCAGCAGCCGGAGCTATATTTGATCCGGCTCTGGGAATTTATCAATTTTTAAAACTGCCAGACCACTCAATCTCCTCGCTGTCAATGCTAATTTCTTTAAATGTACACAACTTTTAACTGTACAACCATACCATCCCTCCCACAAGTAAACACTGACTCCAAGTATTCATTTCGAACCCTACCAACATCCTCTGCCTCCACATACAAATTGGTCCATAATGGACCTTATTCTTTCACTCGTTGTTCTTTTACCCTTCATGTAACTGTGTAGCAACTTAGATTTTCCTTTAGTTTACCTGCCAGTATCCTTTCATACCCACTCTTAGGTTTCCTAAACTCCCTTTTAAAGCTCCCTCACGCACATTAAATACTCCTCTAGGACTGCTGTTTTGAGCCCATCCTTTTCCTCTTAAATCCATTGCTATAGATCACTCGATATCCAATATTCACAGGATTTGATGGTCCTTCCCTCTTTCATTATTGAAGCATGGTTGACCCTATACCCTCTGTACTTCCTTCTTAAATGCATCCCATTTTCTGAGATAGGTTTATCTGAAAGTATCTGCTTCCAGTCCACTCTGGCCAAATCATGTCTGATCTTATTAAAATGCCTTCCCCCAGTTGAGAAATTTAACATCCGATCCATCCTTGTACTTTTCCACAACAATCCTGACTCTAACAGAGTTAGAGTTGCTGTTTGCAAACTGCTCCCCCCCCCATTGATATTTCAACCACTCGCCCCACTTTATTATTGAAACTAAAGTTCAGGGCCATCCCCTGTCTTGCACATACTGGCTTAATAAGATCTCCTGGATGTATTTTAAGAATTCTGTTCCCTCAATCTTTTGGGGAAGTTGAAATCCTCTGTTATCATTACCCTATTTCTTATACACTTCCTGAAGTTTGCCGACGTATCTGCTTTTCTACTTCTGTCAGACTGTTAGGGGCCCCACAGTACACTCCCAGCAAGGTGATTGCTCCTTTTTGGTTGTTACATTCTACCTATATGGCTTCATTTGAGGAACTTCCTAAGATGTCATCTCTCTTTACTGCTGTTACAGATTCCCTATCAAAATTGCAACACCTCCTCCCCTCTCTTACCTGGAGACCCTATATGCTGGAATATTGAGTTGCCTATCCTGCCCCTCTCTCAACCATCTCTCAATGATGGCAGTGAAATCATATCCCTATGTTTTCATGTTCATTCTCAACTCATCTGCTTTGTTTGTCAGGCTCCTTGTACGAAAATACATAGCATTCAACCTGGCCAGACTCTTTTGTGCTTTTACTGACCTATTATGTCAGTGCCTTCCTGACTCATTTACTATCATTTCTAATTTTGGCCAATCATCCCTCCCTGCTGTATCTTCTCTCTGGATCCCTGCCAAGTTAGTTTAAGCCCTCCCCAACAGCATGAGGAAACCTTCCTGCAAGGATATTGGTCTCATTCTGATTCAGGTTCAACCTATCTGCCGTGTAAAAATCCCATTGCCCCCAAAAGTGGTTCCAACGTCCCAGAAATCTGAAGCCTTCCCTCCTACACCTCTCTCCAGCTACTCATTTACCTGGCCTAATCTTATTCCTGTACTCAGCCACATGTGACACCAGAAGTCATTCCTGTTCTTTAATCTGCTTCCTAGCTCTCTATATTCTGCTTTCAGGGCCTCATCCTTTGTCTACCTATGTCATTGGTACCAATGTATATCACTATCTCAGTCTGTTCACCCTCCCCCTTCAGAATCTCCTTCAGCCACTCAGCAACATCCTTGACCTGGCACCACGGAGGCAACATGCCTTCCTGGAGTCTTTTTCAGCCACTAAAACACCTGTACATTCTGCTTACAACTGAATCCCCCACCACTGTAGCCTTGCCATTCTTTTTCCTGACCTCTTGTGCAGCAGACTCACCCATGTTGTCATGAAGTTGGCTGCCACCACTTTCCTCTGCACATGTATCTCCCCCAATAGTATCCAAAATGATATATCTGTTAGAAAGTGGGGGATGACCACAGAGGACTTCTGCATTCCCTGCCTTCCCCTTCTCTGCCTGGTGGTTTCCCATACCTGTACTGCCTGACTAATCTGTACCTGCAGCAGGACTGCTTCACTAAACATGCTATCCACAACTTGGTCAGTACTGTGGATGCTCCACAATGAATTCACCTGCAGGTCCAGCTCCAAAATGCAGTTCACCAGTTCCTTCACTTCCTGCACACGTGCTCCCCAAGGAACACTGGAATTTCCATGTTTTGTCACTTAGCACAGGAGGAGCATATCACCAGTGTGAGCTCTGACTTCTTTTAAGCTCCTTTATAACTCTCTTTTCTAAACAGCAATTATGCCGATGTAAGAATATTGTTAACTTATTTCCTTTATGCTAACTGTACTTCCCTCTCCCAACTTTACTTAGTTATATATCTTTATTATGTTGATCCTGACTTTCACTTACTCCTGTTGTTGGTTAGTTCATCCCTTCATCCAAACAAAAGTACACTTTTCTTAAAATTCCAAACCAATCAACACACTGCTTTTCTGTGATGTTAAAATGCCTTACAAACCATGAACCAATAAAAAGCACCTCTTTCCTTCTGCATCAAATTGCCTGTTACACTTAGCCTATGCCTCACTCTGGATGTGATCTCTCCTTACCGATCATGTGTTTTCAAAGGACACTCTCCTAAATAGGTCTGAGTCAAACTGAGATGACTCCTACCAGTTAATTGTAATCAATGCCTATTGAAGCCACACTTAGGCTTCAAGTGATTGACTGACAACTGTCCCTTTGTCAGCTGAGTCAACTAACCAGCTAACCAGCCTTTTAACTTTTTAATTATACGTTAAGCTTTTAAAGAAGAGATAGAAAAGAGGGATTTACTTGCTTAATTCCCACAATGTTCAAAACTCCCAGGAATACCCGGTCACTCAGACTGCGCCTCCCTCCAGATCTGATTTCTCTTTACTGGTTATGTGAAACTTACTGTGTACAACGGAGGCATTACAGTTTTTGGAAAAGTCAAAATTTAATGCACCTTGAAATTGTGAGTGATAGACAGAAGAAGTAGTTTGTATATTTCCAAATTAGTCATAATTTCTTTGAATATTTGCCTTCATCTGAACCTTCATCTGGGTGTATACTCATGATTTGGGTAATCCGTATCTTGTCAAACATTGAACTAACTTTCTACTATCGTGTTTGCAGTATATTTTCCTCAAGGCACTGCTTTGAGAAATCTTGAGGAAATGCTTATAATTTTTAATGTTTTGAGTTTTATATGCCTGTAACAGGACAGGACATTCCAAACACCACTCCTGCCCCAGGTGGGAATGGAAAAAAGATTAGGAATGGCGGGGATTGGGGTGGGGGATGGAATGGAGGGTGAGAGTGTGTGTGGATCTGGGGTGGAGCCCTGCACCAGCCAGCAGTGAGTGAGGGGAATATGCACTGAGAACATGAGTGAGGCAAAGCCTTTTTATGTTCCATCTCCATGCTCCCTCACCACGACCATGTTGCCTACCCCTCTCTAGTGACCACGCTGCTTTTCCCAGAGGTGAGTGGCCATGTTGCCTGATACGAAATCCCTTGGTGAAGAGGTGGAACAGCAGCAGGTCTGGAAAAGATGTTGCAGCATCTAGACAGTGTCGAGCAGTGAGGTCTTGATTTTTGAAGGGCAAAGTTCCCAATGCCCCTCTTAGTCAGTCTCAGCCTCCCTGAGTTCTGGATCACTTTCGGCTGGAATGTCTGCAGCACCACCTTGGAGACTGGCTCTGCCTCTGTCAGAATTCTGTCTGGGCCTCTTTGTACAACCTCCAACAGTTGGCGCTTACAATATTCACAGCCAATGGCAAAAGTGAAGACAATGACAATGTTTCACAAGGGCCAGAAACAGCAGGGAACTCACCTGGATTGGAGGCTAATGTCCAAGATGCCAGATGTGTACTTGCTGTAGGCAGTTGAGTAAGGATTAAGTATTGCAACTGGGCAGAAATTATTTGGAAAGCTAAGGGTAGATGGAAGTCAATGCCCGCCAGCTGTGTTATTAATGCAATACCAATGAATGCACATTAGCTCTTGTCACCTGATCGTGAGGTTGACTTTTGAAGAGGGAGGACTTAATTTGTAATGTTTATCTCGACTGCAAGAATCTGATATTTGCACCCCTGCTTAATGATCATCACATTCACTATTATTCTCACCTCCTCTGGGAGCAGAAAATGGATGGCCAGTTCAGAAGCTTTATCTAACTAGCACTGATTTGTTTTTAACAATGTTATAACTTTTGATGTCTTTCCAAATCAATACCCTAAGAATAAACTGCAAAAAGCAGTTACAGATGCAAGCATCAATCTGCGCTGGGATTGAACATTAAACAGCGAAGAAATTTAAGGCAAGGCTAGTGTGGAAAGATTTAATTGTAAAAGACCAACTCTTGTCAAAGGGATATCTTTTATTGCCTCATCTAAACAGTGATTACTAAGAATCAATCAAACTTAATCCACCATTTACAGCACAGTAACAGGCCCTTTGATTCAACAGGTTTGTACCAGTGTTTATGCTTTCACAGATGACTCGATCCACTCGACTTCATCTCACCCCATCAGCATATCAATCAAACAAAAACATAGGAACGTGGACCCAACGCAGTTTCACCACCTGAGGAAATCAATAATTTCCATTTTATGGCAAGGAATCCTTCATATCGAGTCTATTTTATATCTTTGCAATTAATCAGTCAGTGACGACCTACAATAGCCTCCTTGAAATAAGATTATAAAGTCACACATGACTTATAATATCCAGCCTCTCTAAACATAAGAGATGTTGCCTGAGTCCCCAGAGGTTTACAGTAATAGGTAGCTACACTGCCTGATAGCTCTAAGCAATACATCCCCAGAAACTCCAAAGTTGCTTATGCATTGCATTCTTCACAAGGCTGGCTTACTTCAAATTTGAGGGTCTCACACACTCAGCTGTGCCCTGAAAATAAATCTTATGGCCACCACCTTTAGTAAATCCTGGTAAATTTACTTTGGATTGCAGCCAACGCTCGAGTTCTGTTGAAACAATAAAACATCTCTCTAGTCCAAAAAAAACCTTTCTAGTTTATGCTGAGTTAGCTAGAGTCAATTGGGGGTTGTGCTATAATTAGCCTCAACCTCCCTGGTGTATGAAGGGACTTGTTCCAAAAGTCTGCATAACATCACTAACGGAGTCCTGCTAAGTTTGCACCAGTACTAAGTGCCTGTCTGACAACATAAGAAAAATAAAGTGTTACTTAGTTTTCAAAAGCTGCCACTTGCCATCTTTAGCTTAGTTATAAAGTGTGAAAAAATGCACAGAGACAAAACATCATGAACATTCTCCACTTTACCGCCCTGAATTCACATATGAATTCCTGAATACAAACACCACGGCTTAGAATCTGTGAGTTTGTTTCACTGGTAAAACAACTACCTTGGAGTCATGAGGTTCAAAGTTCAAAGATTTCAAGAAATGAACTTATAAATCAAGGTAACATAGCATTGTGAAAGGTGTTGCCTTTTGAATGGGACATTAAACTGTTTACATGTTTTTTTTTTCAGCGAGCAGTGTGTTTCTCTTGGTGCTCTCGCCAAAATTTTTCTCTCAATCCACTTTAACAAAATCTCTTAACTAGTCTGAGGTAGTGCATTCATAGTAGGTATAAGGGAGTCAATGGACACTGGAAGGTACTGAATTATGATAGGGATTCATAGCAGCAACACCCTGGTACACAGCAGCTATCACAGCTTTAGATGGGAAAGAATGAAAGAAAAATGAGAAGCTTATGGAAAATTCTCAGCATGTCAGGCAGAATCTGGAGAGTGAGAAACAAGGTTAACATTTCAGGTCAATTATGGTTCATTGCATAGGTAAAGTATAGGAAATAAAATCTGGCAGAGGGGATCACAGTCCCTAACAAACTCCACCAACTTTCAGTGGAAGTATTCCAGACTTGTGAACTTAAAATATAAGCACCTAGCTCACCACCAACCCCCACTACAAATCCATATCGCCTGTCAGCATCAATCACTATCAGGATCAAACACACCATAATTAGATGCAGAGCAAACACTGTGCTGTTCTGCTAAAGTCCAATGATGTAAAATCTCATGCTGTTTCATGACTTCATAAGTTGTCTATCGAAAAAACCTTAAGCCTCCGATAAAGCGAAGATGTGTGTCTCAAAATTGAAAGATCCCTGAGAAAACACAATGTTTTCCTTTATTCAAGGGTTCACTTAATGCTTCAACTTATATCAGATGAGACATTGAAATTACGAGACATGGATTTTAACCCGTGCTACCAAGAGATTTAAACCAGAACTCAGATCTGGATCTAGAAGTTGCAGCTCACAGCCAATTACTGACAATCCTGTACCTGAACCTGTTCAGTTCACTCACATTTCTTGAGCCTGTTTACTGGGAACACTTTCTCTGGACAGGACAAACTTTCATTTACTCCCTTACTCTAGAAGGTTTCTACATTCCTCTATCACTAATTTATTTTTGTCATTCTAGAATGTCTGCCTTTAACAGTGAGGTGGGAGATGACACAGGGCAGGGTGACACTGGGTACATGGACACACAAGATGGCCACTGAGCCATCAGTTGACCAGTTGACACACAAGATGGCCGCCAGGCCACAATATGGAGAGAGACAGCAGAGCAAACACCGACACTGCCTGGGGCCACCTGGATGCCTGTGCAATGCACTCACAACTTAGTTGATAATTCAAAGTGGGTGGGGGAGAGAATACACAATGAGTAGCGTACACTGCCTGCTGAAGTGACTGGGTCCAGCCAACACTTTTGATAGAAATGCTAACTGTTTGATACGGACTCAATACAAAGTGCTAATAGCCAGGGCTGCAGTAATCATCCTTCTCAGGAATTAGCTCCCATTACTACAGCAATGCACTTCCACGCAGACATTGAAACTGACAATGTCTGCGCTGCAAGTGACAATGATCGTGCTGAACTCAGCAAAAGCTGCGCTGGAACTGACAATGACTGCACTGAAACTATCAATAATCTGCAATGTTTACAATAAACAAACTGTGTTACGAAGACAATAACCTCATCACTGATCTATTATATTACAAAATGTATAAAAGTATCTTGCCATGTGGTCCAGGTGGAGAGAAGGCTCGCAGCTGACCACTGTGCTGTTGGTATCTCTCTCTCTCTGGAGCTCTGATATTTCCTTGTACAGTAAACTCTGTCGTTGAACCCCAACTCTGACTCAGAGGCTGGTGATTTTCCCCACAACAACACGGTCCATTTCCATGTATGGATCACCTTAGTATGAAGAGAAACAAGTGGGAGGAGGATGAGATGGTTGGAATGGTTAACCCAATCACCTCCATGTTTATCATGTGACTTTGTGAAAAGAAATGTAAGAAAGGACATTTGGTTCTGTTACAACTGATACCTGTCAGTATATTCTGCTGGCAAAATGTATATGCAGTATATGGCCTGGAGGAGTACTGAGTGAGTTTAAACAGATTTCCTTTCTTATTGATGGGAGACAGAGATTGAAATCTCAATCTGACGTCCTTTCAGGATTTGTCAGCAATGGTTATTTTCAGATTTAACTCTCTAGCCAATCTGAATGTGTTTTTGTTTGCCTGAACTGAGGAAAAAACAAATCCATGGAGTCCAGTATTTCACTTTTTTTTCTAAAGTGTATCTAAAGTTAAAATTCTTCCATTTATGTTATGGTCACACTTTCTCAAAAATGCAACAAAACAAGCTGGAGGGATTTAAACAGGGCAGGCTCCTTTCGGTATAATACTGAGCATGTTTTAATACAACAATTAACATTCTGTATTTCTTAAGCTTATTTTACTCTTTTTTTACATTGCTTACAATTCTTTCCTCCACTTTCTGAATATTGGAACTATGTTGTGTGCAGTTCCACACATACTCACCACACTGCTCATTATTCATCTGTAAGTATGCACAGCAAGAATAATAGTGATGTGTCATCCATGTGTTATTGTGCAAATGGTCCATTTTGCTATAAGTGTGCCCAGTTATGCAAGTTGCATTGTAAAAGAGGCACAGAAAATTCTGTAGTATTGAACTCAAAATGTTTTATGTGTTTTGACACATGTTATGAATCAAGTGTACTTCTGGGAAATAAAAGTCAGATAGACACACGAGATATTGTCGATCTCTTTATGGAACATGACTTTGTAAAGAAAACATCGACATAGATGTAGCAGTTTTTCCCAAGGTTAATCCCAGGCAGCTTCATGACTCAGGACTCTTATGTTCTGCATGTTGCCTCCAGGGGGGCACACCAAAAAATACATTGACTGCACCTGGAGAACCATCAAGTTGATGGGCAATGCTCTTTGTCTTACTGAAGACCTGCTGGTCTTCCAGTGCCAAGAATTGTCCTTGACCAAGTGTTGCAGACTGGCACATTTCAAGATCCAGGATGATGTGCTGAGGGACGTGCTAAACCTTGGAGCAACAACTCAAATGCAATGGGGAAAGTAATATTCATTAGTCCACTAAGGGACTGGAAACAGCAGAACACATTGGGCTGTACATTATGAACCAAGGGTATTGAAAACGAACTGGGACATCTCAGATTGGAACATAGTGTGCAGAGTATTACATTATATCTGTTGCACTTTCAGTAATTTTTAATTTGAAATATTTTATTCTTGGGCTCTATACCTGACATGGAACGTACTTTGTAATCCTTAAAACTGATCTAAATGAACTGGAAGGAGTAACTTTTCTTTCTGTGGTCCCATCACTCCATCTGACACAATACAAATTTAATTGTGCCGAGACCATCACTATTTATCTTTAATTTCTCCATTATTTTGGATTGGAACTGGGAGTTGAAGTTAAGAATTGAACTTGGAATTGCAGTTTGTTTTAAAAGAGAAGGGAAGAAAGACAGATGTTGGGCATTCTACTGGGAACTGGCCTGGAAAATAATGCAATGTAATTACTGATCTATAGACAACTGTAGATCTATCGGCACTGAGTTGTTGCTTTGCTCAGGGCTGGCACTCCTCAAGGCAATGTTGTTCAATGTCTTCCATCTTCCATCCTATCATAGACTTTCCCATTTATTCTACCTAACCCTTCCCCCCCCACCATGACCTGCCCCCACCCTGTCATTGGTTCTAAACCTATTACACCAACTTCCCTCAGTTCAGACGAAGGATTTTCAGCCTGAAATGTTAGCTGTGGGTTTTTCCAGTCTTGGAAACATATACCATATGGAAAATGAAACTGTGCATTTCATCTCTTCATGCTGTTAACATGTGATCACATTGTTCTCTTTCTGTTTGGGCAGGGATCCCCTGAGATGATGTATCTGTCACCAGATGAGCCATCTAATCAGGATATAGGACTCAGTTCAGCCACATTCACCTTGGGGGAATCAGATATAAAGAATTTGATGAAGCAGGCGGTAGAATTCATGAGGACCATGCAGAGGTGGCTGCAGGGTAATAGAAACAACTGAACAGAAAGACAGATCAAGATTTCTCAGGCCCCACGGTTTCTAACATTTAGGAAGCTGCCTACGGTAGGGAATGCATCAATATATGGTTAAAAACAAAGAACTGCATGTGCTGAAGATCTGAAGCAAACAAAAACAGAAATTGTTGGAGAAACTCAGCAGGTCCGGCAGAGAAAGCAGCATTAATGTTTTTGAGTTTTCTCTCCACAGATGCCTCCAGGTCTGCTGAGTTCTGCAGCTCATCAGCCTTCCTGCACACGAAGTGGGGGAGTGGTTGGGGGTTGGGGGTCGTGGGTGGGTATAATTTGGAGATATCCTGTTCTGAAATCTGATTGTTCAGCTGAAAGAGTCAAGCCAGAAGAAGGCCAATGGACGACACCACAAATATCTGCAGAACTGGCTAAATGCATGGATACATTTTCCCTCAGAAGCATCGTAATTAAGGCTCTGTTTCTCTGTCCTGTGTGACTGCCTTCTTGGCAAGAGTAAATATATTTGAGTTAATGATGCCACAGTCTCAAACTAATTTTAACATTCTTCGATGCCTCTGGCTGGAAGTTCCATGTGTGGACATCCAATGCTGTTCCTCATAGTTAATTATCCCTTCAATACTCACTAAAACTTGGACTGGGTACCAAAGGTATCCTCAAAAAGCATATTAGTACATTTTGCTGTTCCAATCTTCACTTTGTTTCAGAGTCAGTGAGTGATCATCAGGAGTAGAACCCTAGATTCATTTCTCTGTTTCCCAGTTTGGTAATAGTGCAGCTGGAGGTTCCCAATGAAATCAGGAAATCAACCAGGAATCTGGAATCTTCTTGCCTTGTATTCTAATCTTGGTCTGCAATGGCCCATTTCTGTTGTGCTAATGTAATGTTACACTGTCAGTGATGCCTGCAGAAAATATACTAAACTGAGATCCCCACTGGTCTCTCACATGGGTGAAAGAAATCCTATGCCACTATATAAACAAAAGGATAGGAGCTCTCTTGATTGATATTTATCGCTCAGCCAGTACAATGAAAAATGATTGGGTCACTTATTCTTGGAACCTTGCTATATGCAAACTGGCTATGTTTCCAATAAGTCAATGATACTGACATTTCAAATGTACTTTATTGGTTGTAAAGTGATTTAGCATATGCTGAGGTTGTGAAAGACATTTTATAAACACAAGTTCTTTATTTATTTCATTTAGGTTATCATGTTGTTATCAGTGGAAGAAAGGAGATAAAAGATGTTTTTTTTCCCCCTGCAACTATTATTCGAACATTTAATTAGCACAATGTCTATAAAGGCACGGTCAGTTAAAAGGGCATTTGATCATATAGATACAGATAGAATATAAAATTATAGTAGGACAGGGCTGCAAAATGGATGGCTTAAGGGAAAGGCAAAAAGGCCAAATGGCTTCCTTTGACAAATAA
The DNA here is from genome assembly GCF_004010195.1 of Chiloscyllium plagiosum. NCBI lineage: Eukaryota > Metazoa > Chordata > Chondrichthyes > Orectolobiformes > Hemiscylliidae > Chiloscyllium > Chiloscyllium plagiosum. The sequence goes on along the minus strand of NC_057737.1, from coordinate 27,723,161 downwards.
TTACAATGATTTTATTAATGTACTTTGCATTGGCCATTTATTCATTAATACATTTAGGATTTAGTGAAGGTATTTTTCATTTTGCTTATTTATTATTATGTTTTGCTTGAATATTTGATACAATAGTAAATTTGACTGGAAACGGCACAATGAATTTTAAAATTAGATTTGGCGTATGCTACATTTTCATCCATGCAAAATCATCACCAGGTCACCAAAGCCCATGTTTATTTATGATGTTGTTTTGCAACGTGACCAATGCAATTTTTCCCATGTACACAGTAGACCTGGATGTGCTCATTTCTGATATTTCCTCAGATATAACCAGTATATAATAATAACATGAAAGAACTTACAAAAGGAAGTATAACATTATCAGAATGATGAAAGCTTAGTAAGAATATTAAATTGGAAGGAAAATATTTATAATCCATAATTAAATTAAAATTAACAACTGTTTTATAGCACGCCCACATCATGTTTCTTGGTTATAGCCTAAATACTCCCCCAGGCAAAGTTGGAACATTGGTCAACATTGGACAGCACTAACTTCAGACCTGAGACTCATAACAAATTTAATATCAATATATTGTGATTAGAATTTATCAGTGCTTAAGGGAATTACAAAAGAAGTATCCAGATATTCCTGAAAATAATGGAATCAATACTTAATTAACTATCACTGTTCTTGATAGAAATAGAAAAGGAGACTGCTACAGTTATAAAATGCTATTCATGTCTTCCACATTTGTTCAAACATATCAAGGGAGCCAATATAGTAATCAGTATTGCCAGATGTATGGACCAAAATGAAATATACTTTGGGAAAATAAAAAATTGTAAATACTACAGATGAAAAAGATATGCATATGTAAATTTGTCATGGTTGCATTTTAAAGTAATTCATGTAAAGCATTTTGGGACTATCTCAGATGATGAGGTACCGTGTGTAAGCAGGTCCTCCTGCCTTTGATGGTTTTGGCATACTACCATGTGATCATTGTTGTGTGAAGTGATTATATTGTCTCTTTAACCCATTAATCTTCCTGTATTAACAAGGAGACAATTCATTCAATTTCTCTAACTCCTTCAGGCTGCAATTATTGTATTTTATGTTTCAATCCCATTGCTTCAAGCAATTGTTTTACAGACTCCTCTAATTTATTTGGAGCCTTATTATGAAATCTTTACAAACTCTTTTTTTCCCCTGACTTTGCATCAATGCATGCACACTTCTCACAGTTTATTTGAAGGTAATTTACTTTATGGACTCATTCCAGGTCCTGAATATTTGTAGATTTAAAACTCTATCACGGTAAGCTTTTCCACTCCTGTGACCCACTGATTACAAGGTCCTCCAATTCTGGCCTTGAGCATCTCAGCATCCTTCACTAACAACCAGACTAATAATCAGTAACTAATAATCAGTAACCAGATCTTCAGCTATGTCTGTGTCTTATAACCAGTTCTGAAAAAGGATTACTTGGAACCAAAACATTAACTCTGCTTTCTCTCCGCAGATGACACCAGACCCGCTGAGCTTCGCAAGCAATATCTGTTTTTGTTCTACATCCTAAGGTGTGGAATCACCTCTTTAAACATTTTCACTTTGTCCTCTTCTTTAAAAATGCTAATAATATAAAGATGCTTATTTCTCTTGATATTGCTTTCCTTGGTTTGATATTATTGTTTATGTTTGATTACATTCCTATAAATTGTATTGGAATGTTTAACCATGTTAAGGGCATCATATAAAATCACTTTGTTGTTTTTATATTTTACTGTGCATACATATACATCGAAACATATTAAATGTAATCTATATGCATGTAATTTCAGTAATTATTACATAGATATTATTACAATTCTCTTTCATGTCTATTTCAATCACACAGTTTCCATACCACTAGTTGGTCACACTTAAACTACTGTTGTAGACAAAATTTACGCACTTTCATTATCCATCATCAGTGTTTTAATGTACAAGGGACATATGTTTTCTTACCCTCAAAGGGAATTTTCCCAAATTGAAATAATCCAGCAGCAAGCTTGAGTGAATTTAAATATAAAGAAGATTATTCATTATCACACATGGCATGGAGGTTTAAAGTACGATGTCTTGCATGCACAAAGGCCAAAAACAGATGAAAGGAAAGAAAACAATAACCTAGAATAATTTCAGACTTTTGAAGCAGGCCAATATATGCTTATATCAGTGAGAGTACAGGTCTTGTTAAAATATAGGAATCTCAGTAATCTTTGAAACTTTTTTCTGACGGAATGGTCAAGAGATTGGAGTAAACTTAAAGTTGAAACAGGCTGGATGAGGGAAGACATCTTCTTCCACTTTCAAGGCAAAGTTGTTTGCTACTTTGGCTACGTTGTTGTCGTACAGCTGGCTCAATTACTTTCAGATGGCATCACTTTGTGATATCTGTCTCAGATCAGTTTTAATGCCATTTTTGAAAAGCAGGTACCAAATATGGTACTTTGACCATGTGACCTGTTCAAAGTCCAAAGTCCTTTTCTAAATTTAGTGTTATAGTAGGCTGATACTCACCTTGTGTAGTGCCTTTTTATACTTTGGCAACTTGAGACAGTCAACGTTTTCTTTTGTATGAGAAATTATCACAATGCAATATAAATCAATGATATCTATTACATAGATATCTGCCCTTTGAATACCGATGACCATGTTGTCCTTGGCAAAGCAGGAGGTCAAGGTAGCTGGCATGTGATGGTTTTGTTGTTGATGCTCCATCTTAACAGCGAAATATGTGAAGTTCACAATGGCTGTGTTTATTTAAGTTTCTGAATTGTCCAGAGTTGAATTTGCCAAAAGCACACGATATGCTGTCAGCCACCTTAAAGGCTTTTGTGTCCATTCTCAAAAATATAGTTTTTAGATTTGTAATATCTTCATACCTGTTTGGGATATGACTCTATATTTACCTATCATTGTCACAGCAGTAGAAAATATGACTAGGTAAGGTAAAATAATCAGTAGAGACTCTTGTGAGAAAATGGCTCACTTCCCTCAGGCACAGACATTACAGCCAGTTGCTCCCTGCACAGCCGCCCTCCCTTTCCCATTGATATTATTGAAGAATCTCACATGAACCACACAGGAAGCACACAGCAGTGTACAAGAATCTCCCCATGAGGAATCAGTGTAAGTCTGCTTAACACTGTTGGAAGAGAAGGAATGTTCATGTTCTATGTTTAGAATTAAAAACTAAGAGAGGACTTAAAATTGGAGTGTGCCTTGTCCACAGGCCTTTTATAGCAAAAATTAAATGGCAGAATATATTTATTTAAAAATTAGAAAAAGTTTTTAAATGGTTTTAGAAATGATAGTGTTATTTTTAATCACTATGAGAAGTTAATTTTCAGATAAATTGAGAAAAATTGGCTTGAAGGTAAGAGACAGAGGGTAGTAGAGGGTTGTTTTTCAGACTGGAGGTCTGTGACCAGTGATGTGCTACAAGATTGGTGCTGTATCCACTGCCTTTCTCATTTATATAAATGATTTGGATGTGAATATAGGAGATATGGTTAGTAAATTTGCAAATGACACCAAAATTGATGGTGTAGTGGACAGTGAAGAAGGTTATCTCAGAGATAGAGTTTAATTTAGATACATGTGTTGCATTTAGGTGAGAGAAACTAGGGCAGGACTTATACAGTTAATGGTAGAGTCCTGGAGATTGTTGCCAAACAAAGAGATCTTGGGGTGCAGGTGCAAAGTTCCTTGAAAGTAGAGTTGCAGGTAGACAGGATAATGAAGAAGACATTTGGTATGCTTGCCTTCATTGGTCAGTATATTGAGTTATAGGATTGGGAGGTCATGTTGCGGCTGTACAGAACATTGGTTTGGCCACTTTTAGAAAACTGCATACAATTCTGGTCTCCCTGCTATAGGTATGATGTTGTGAAACTTGAAAGGGTTCAGAAGAGAATGTTGCTGGGATTAGAGGGTTTGAGTCGCAAAGAGAGGCAGAATAGGTTGGAGCTATTTTCTCTGGAGCATCGGAGGTTGAGACTGACCTTACAGAGGTTTATAAAATCATGAGGGGTATGGATAGGGTGAATAGAAAAGGTCTTTTTTTCCCAGGATTGGAGAATCAGTAACTAGAGGGCATAGGTTTAAGATGAGAGGGGAAAGATTTATAAAGGAGCTGAGGGGCAACGTTTTCACGCAGATAATAGTGCCTGTATGGAATGAGCTGCCAGAAGATGTGTTGGAGGCAGATACAGTTCGAATATTTAAAACACATCTGATGGGTACATGAATAGGAAAGGTTTAGAAGGATATGGGCCAAATGTTGACAAATGGGACTAGATCAGGTTAGGATGTCTGGTTGGCATGGACGAGTTGAACTGAAGGGTCTGCTTCCGTGCTGTCCAACTCTATGACTCTATAAGAGCAGAGAAGCTGAAGTCAGGAAAGGATTAAATAGCCTGATTTTCTGATTGAAGATAGTTTTCTGGAGTAATGTGCTCTTGAAGCAACCAGAAAGCAGGTTATCGTGGATTTTGTATCAAAGCAGATTTAGCCCATAATCTAGCAGTAAAGGGCCTTTATCTAATGTTGATCATAATATGATCTAATTTAATGGTAAGTTTGAAAAGAAGAAGAATTACAATCACTATTTTAGGAAGCTAAACTGGGACAGAGACTGATAATAGCAAAGTGGACATAACTTTTATTGAGTAAAATAACAATATAAGGTTTTCAGAAAATAGCTCAATAAAAGATCATTATATATTGACTGCACTCAAGAACTCTACTCACCAAATAAAACACTCAAGGTCAGCAAAAGAGCTGAGAAATATCATGAAACCCCCAAATTGAAGCGAGTACAAAAGTGTAAAGGGCCGTGTGGATCCTGAATGCTATGAGAGATAAATAGCATCATAGGAAGATAAAAGAGGTACTAACTGCATAATGGAATAAGAATTTAAACTTGAGAGGAATATCAAGATTATCACAAGAAGTTTTTACAAGTATATTTGTTTTAAAAAGTCATAATTAAAGTTTACTGTGGGTCATTCCAAAACCAAATGTGGATAATATTGGAAACCAAAATTTAAAAAAGACAGACTTTAGAATAATTCTTTTGATCTGTTTTTGGTCATATAAGGGACAGCATTGAGAACAATGAACACACAGTATGCTGAATTGAAAGGAGTACAGGTAAATCACTATTTAATCACAAGGGAGTGTTTGAGTCCCTAGGCAGTGGGAAGGGAAAAATGTAGCAGAGTCTGCATTTTCAGAAGCATTATCATTATCAGAAGCACTGGTATGGGTGGCGACGTTGTCAGAATGCATACAAAGGAGTCTGAGAAACTGGGAGAATGGAATTATGTCTATAGGAAGCAAGGTGTCAGGGACTATCATCAAGGTGGTCTAGAAAGGATATAAAGTAAGTGTAGTTCGCAAAGTTCTAGCAGGTTATTGGGCAGCTCTCTTGTTAAAAAGCGAGAGACAATTACTGGTGGTTTAACCTGAGGGTTACCTTGCCTCAGATGAAGGGAGAAGTTGAGAAGGAAAGTCCTTCATGGTAACCTCAGTCAGTGTGGGTATTGAGCTCACGCTGTTTGTATCACTCTGCATCTCAAACCAGCCAATTCAGCTAACTGACTCCCTAAAAGGATAAACTGATTTGACCTTGGTAGGGTTCAGCACAACCGAATGAGTGATGTTTTAAGACCTTGAAATAAATTGATATGGGAGATAAAGAAGGATTTTCTGTGCTAGTAAGGAATCTAGGGTATAAGAATGTGATGTTAACGCCAGGGCCGAACCATTTAGAAACAAAATTCAGAAATACTTCTTCATAGTAAGGTGTTTGTAAGGGCAATACAGTCAATGCAAGTGGACGGAGTTATATTAGATAGAATGGCAGGCAGGATGGAGGGGTTGAATGGTCCACCTCTATATTGTACATAATTACCTAATTCCTGTTTTTAAGGCGTCCTGGTCATGTTCTTGAGTTTCCCCAGCTGTTGTTTGAATATCAAGCGATGGGGGCAATCTGGTATCTAGTTTCTCGCAGTTCCCTGGAGCATTAATGTTCCAACTAACTTCAACTTCCTTTGGACCATGCTGCATAAAGACCCAATACACAATCTCTGCTCTGAAAGTGCAATGGAGACTCTCATCTGGTGTCAAGAAAAGGTAAAAGATTTTCAAAATTCCAAAAGTACATAACACATGTAACAAGATCCATTGGGAACATGACCTTTCTTTAGGAAGAGGTAGAACTCCTTGAAAGGATTCCTGAATTTACTTGCTGATTTACTATTATTTAAATGGCAAGTAAAGCTTATAAAAATCCATTTGTCATTTAAATGATAGACTTTTTCAGCTCAAACTGATCAAAGTCAATAAGTTTCTTTTACGTTCTGTTTGGAAGAAGTAATGAATTCTCCTTCAACAATAGTTCTTTCACACACCCACTCCCATAATGATTCTCACCCAATCTGCTCTGTGCACTCCACCCTCAGTACAATAACACACCTATCACCCAGAGAACCCATCTGCCACCTGCTTCCTCACACCATCATTCATTTTTCCCAAACACACTATTCCCTGCAGTCTCTGACTTCCATTCTTATCCTGCCTTTCTAACATCTCTTGATGCCCCACCCACTTTCCACACCCTCCGTCCCAACCAGTTATTCCCAACTCCATACTTATCATTTCTCCATCCCTGTTCCATGCTGGTCACTCATACCTCAGACATACATCTGCCACTTGTCAATTTGTCTGCATCAAACCATGACTTTATGAGAGACAGCCTGTAATCTAGTGTTCGCATCCCTTGGTATTTCCAGAACTCTGACATGCAGTGATTCCTGTTCTCAATAATGTCACGTCTGGATACCTCCAATTTCCTCCTAATGACTATTATGAATCCGGTCCGGCCTACATGTGACTCCAGATCCACAGCAATATGGTTGATTCTCAATTGCACTCTGGGCAATTAGGGATGGGCATTAAATGCTGCCTAACCAACAACACCCTCATCCTGTGAATGAAGAAAGAAAAGAAATTGATGGATCTACATCCCAAATCTGCCTTCCTATCATTATCAACTGTCACCATTACATTCCAATGTTCACACCATAAAGAATTCCCAAAGCCCCTAACTCTCTTAAACCGACTTAACCATAATCCCTGCTTTGAACCACTTCAACTTGCTACAAACCTCTGTACAGCTATCTACCTGTATCTTGGAACAGTTTTCTTAATAGGTAAGAGCTAAGGTTAAGTCTGTACTTAAACAGAAATGTAGTAATAATAATTAAGGTAATTGATTTACATTTCTGTAACAAATGCTCATGTTGTTTTGGAATTTGACCTAACAGGCCACTAATACTCGCAGAACACTGCAGCATTTATTTGTACATTTAGTTAATAATAAACCAGAAGTAACATCAGAGCTTCAATACATAAATGTATTCATGACCCATTAGACTGACCCCACTATCAATTCTTGAAACACTTCCAGGTGAGAGGGAACTTCCTGTATTTAACTGAAGTTACATTAATATTGATACATTTAACTCAATACAAAATAAAATGTAAAATAGATAACGATAAAACCGCAAATATAATTTAAGTGTCACCACTTCCCATCATGATTTTTTTCAATCTTGCTGGTTGTGTCAGTTATGATTCACTCCTATGAATCTTTCTTTATCTTGTATGATTTCTTATTTCTATTCTATCTCCCCGCTACCCTCTCCAAGCTCAATTTCCTATTATTTATTCATTGGATATAGGTATCGCTAACTCAGCCAGCATTTACTGTCCCTAAAGATGGACTTAAGATGGTGCTGACCTCTTGAACTGCTGCAAGACCTTGCATACAGAACATTAAGAAGGGAGTTCATGAGATTCCTTCCCTGCTTTTACAGCTTATTTCCACAAAACTACACACCACCAAACTTCCTTTCTGGGCTAAAATACCTATGCTACAAATGCTGAGCAGCTCAGGCAGCATCTATGTAGCGAAACAAACTAAATGTTTCAAGCCCTTCATTGAAAATTTTAAATTCGAGTCAGTTCTTGGTTCTAATGTCAAATGATTCAGTTAATGGTCTCTTTCCCTTAGGTATTGTTCCCCTATTGTTCAAATCTGCTGTCCTCTTCTCAAGTAGGGCCTCATCTTTGCAAACTAGCTACCATTTATAACTTTCCTATCCCCAAAGTCCTTGAATGAATTTTCCTCTCCCAAATCCATGCTCCTCTTTATATGGAACTCTGTATCACAGCCCCTGTTTACCATCCCATCTTCTCAAAGTTACAAGTGATATGCTATATGATTGTGACAAAGATAAACTATCCCTCCGAGCCATTCTCAATCTCTCTGCTGTCTCTGATACAGTTCATTCTACCATTCTCCTCCAAGATCTTTCCAATATCCAGCTGAGTGTGAGTGCACTCACCAAACTCCAATTATACCCATCTACTTGTGACCAGAAAAGACCTACAACAGATTCACTGTCTCATTCCCATGCTATTACCTCTGTATCCTCAAGAAGCATGGTGGTATGGTGGCTCAGTGGTTAGCGCTGCTGCCTCACAGTGCTAGGGACCTGAGTTTGATTCCCACCTCAGGCGACTGTCTGTGTGGAGTTTGCACTTTCTCCCTGTGTCTGCGTGGGTTTCCTCCGGGTGCTCCGGTTTCCACCCACAATCCAAAGATGTGCAGGTCAGGTGACTTGGCCATGCTAAATTGCCCATTGCCCATTGTGTTAGATGCATTTGTCAGGGGTAAATATAGGGGAACGGGTCTCGATAGGTTATTCTTCGGAGGGTTGGTGTAGACTTGTTGGGCCAAAGGGCCTGTTTCCATACTGTAGGGATTCTAATCTAAAGCTAAAGCGGATCTCTTCCTACACCTCATCAACATGCAGCCTAATCACAACGTCATCTGAAAACAGGTCAGTTTCAATACCAAGCCTATTTCACAAATATCTTTGTTCACTGTCTCTGAGTTGTCATACTGCTTGCCCAACTTCTAACATTACTCCAAATAAATATTGTAAAGACTCAATTCATTGTCTTTAGTCTTCAACACAATCTTCACTCCCGGAGTCACTAACTCTGTTTTCCCTGTCTGAACCAGTATTTTCATGCCTATTTGGGATTCCAATCACATTAACGTGTAATTATTAATTTGCATGTAATCATTAAGCCTGCTTATCTCTATCTCTAATGCTACAATAACATCTGACTCCAAGTCTTCTTCAATTCATCTTCTGCTGAGATCCTTGTCTATGCATTAGCAATCTCCAGACTTGATTAAATCAATGCATTCACAGGAAATGCTGAAGAAACTCAGCAGGTCTGGAACCTTCTGAGGAGAGAAAACCAGTTAACATTTTGAGTCCAGTTTTACGCTCCTTCAGAAGAAACTAGAGAGCAAACATACTGGACTTGAAACATTGACTCTGTTTCTCCCACCTCAGATGTTGTTAGACCTGCTGAGTTTCTCCAGCATTGTCTGTATTTGTTTCAGATTTTCACCAATGCGGTAAGTTGCTTTTTATTTTAACATATTACCAGCTGCTCTCTACAAACTTGACATCATCCAAAACTCTCATGTTTGTATTTTAACTCACTTCAAGCTCCAGAAGGTTAAACTACACTTGATTTAAAAATTCCAGTCTTTGTTTCAAATCCCGCCATACTTTCATTCCTTCGTATCTTTGCAATCTCCTCCAGCACTACACCCTCCGAGACATCTGCACATATCCAATTCTGCCCTCATGAACTTCCCTTATTTCAAACACTCCCCCATCGGTAGCTGTGTCATCAGTAGTCTTTAGCATTCTACTCTTGCTTTCATCCTTTGAGACACTCCTTAAAATCTATCTCTTTAACCAAGCTGTTGTTTATCTGCCCTAATATCTCCCTATGTTGCCCAATGCCATATTTGGTTTTATAATGCTCTCCTTCGAAGTGACTTGGAATGTTTTATGTTAATAGCACTATGTTAGTGCAAGCTGTTATTATTCTGTACTTTGCTATAATAAGCAGTTATTGTTGATTTGGGTTATGTAGGAATATCAAAGCATATAGAGGTAAGAAAATGTATGGATTTGAAATATAAATTTAACTAAATGGTTGAGTGGGCTTCAACTCTTGTTCCTTACTGGTTTCATGTGGTAAGTAAGCTCTATTCACTGTGTGGGCAGAGTGTATTTTTCTGCCTTTCACATGTGATGATTAAATGTATTCTTTTGAAGATATTTTCTCTTATTCTGGAGCATTTGACATCTGATAATTAGATTAATTTTCAAAATAATTTCAAATGGTTTCCGATCACTTTCCAGCAATTTTCTTTCGAAAATTGTCTTGCTGGAATTTCTCCAAACACAAATAATGATTATGAGTCCTGCTTAGATCAGAGCAGAGCTTAACTTTTTCAGTTTGAAATCTTGAGAAATAAGCAGGTTAATTTTCTTACAGTAAGACATGATCCCACTTCCCTTTTCAGACACATATTAGTACATCCTTTTGATGTTGATCTAATTCAGTACTGGTTCTTGAGAGATAACATTCTTGATATTCCTCCAAAGCTTTTTGTGCTGATATCCATATGTCCAGTCAGCTTTCTTCTTCATGAAGTGCAAAGAGGAAAGAAGAACAGACTTCCCTGATAATTTTGGAGAAAACTGATGTAGATAATTGGCCATACCAGTAGCTTGCTAGAGACACGCTGTTTGTCATTTTGAAAGAAACCTTAAATATTGCTTCAACTTTAGTATTATTTGGATTTAATTCATCTTCAGGAGACTGTGGTTAGATTAGATTAGATTACATTAGATTAGATTAGATTACATTACAGTGTGGAAACAGGCCCTTCGGCCCAACAAGTCCACACCGACCCGCCGAAGCGAAACCCACCCATACATTTACCCCCTTGCCTAACACTACGGGCAATTTAGCATGGCCAATTCACCTGACCCTGCACATCTTTGGACTGTGGGAGGAAACCGGAGCACCCGGAGGAAACCCACGCAGACACGGGGAGAACGTGCAAACTCCACACAGTCAGTCGCCTGAGGCAGGAATTGAGCCCGGGTCTCAGGCGCTGTGAGGCAGCAGTGCTAACCACTGTGCCACTGTGCCGCCCACCTTATATATCACTTATATATAAGGTGGTCTTATATATCACTTCATATTCCTTGAACTTCATATTACTCTCATACAGTTTGATGACCATGTCTTGGAATCATTGGTCCTGCCTATCATACTGCAGACAAAAATATAATTGCTGAAAGTTTAGAGTTTTCAAAATGTAAGTGGCTTCTATATAATGTTGAGTAGTCAGCAACTTGAATGTTTATCTAATCCAACATACCAACACTCATTCTTTGCATCCATAACATGAATAGCTTTTGTTTTCAACAATTTAGGCAGGGCTTCAACAGTAATTCTAAGTGGGTAGTGAAGACTTTGTTAAATAGTTTGAATGGGCGAGCAAGTGCACTCTGCCATTACTCGCACTGTTTGCTATAATGAATTAGACAGGACATTGACTTCTACAAGATATTTCCCATGGCGAAGCCTGAAAATGATTTATAACAAGATGTTTTATTTGATAGCTGGAAATAGTTTGTAGGCAGGACCTTTGGACAATTTTGAAGCAACAGAGTATCTTCAACTTCATCTTGACTCATCCTGTTGTGAGTTTTGATGAAAACTTTAAAATCATTACCTTCTCATGCTTCACTGTCACATTTTACATGTCCTCAAGGTAGCAATATTATTATACACATCAATAGTCATTATCCAGGAAGTAAATATGATACCATTAGAAAGCATGCTGACTATAATTTAGAAAGAACAGAACTACTGAACTAGAAAAGTGAGACGGGTGTAATTATAATCTCTATTAAAGGGGTTGATAATCCCACCAAAAAACCCAATCGTAAAAGAGGGCTTTAGACTTGAAGATTGACTGATCTGTTTGCTGCTTTATATCTACTTCTTCCACATAGAAGGGAAGTGTGATATTTTGCTTCAGCATAATAAAACGTTATGGAATAAAAGTTAACAGTTGTGCACAGTGCTTTAAATTATTAGTTCTGCAAAGTGTGGCAGTACATAATCTGGTGTTTGCACCATCCTTGAGAGCTTCAGAAATAATGCCATCTCCACAATATCAACAAGCATTGTCCTCTTCTGAAGTCTGGATAGGAACCTCCCTATCCAACATGAATAGCTTTTCTTTTCAACAGTTTAGGCAGGGCTTCAACAGTAATTCTAAGTGGATAGTAAGGGTAAAAACAAGGACTGCAGGTGCTGGAAACCAGAGTCTATTCCTGATGAAGGGCTTTTGCCTGAAACGTCGATTTTCCTGCTCCTCGGATGCTGCCTGACCTGCTGTGCTTTTCCAGCACCACCCTAATCTAGACCTCCCTCAACACAGCCAACCCTTGTTTTTTTTTAACCAGAGAGTGATGTTCAATCTTAAAAAGGTTTTACTTCTTTCCTTTTGATGTACTCCCACAGAGTTTCCAATTCTTCAGTGACAATGGGCAAGAGAAATTGTACTTATTAATTCTCCAAGCAAAGACATCACTTCAACTGAAAAACTGCTTCAAAATTCTTTGGAATACTGTCAGCAGGCATATGCTCTTCAATCCTACTATTACACTCCACCTGCACCCTGGTCCCCCATCTTCCCAGTTTTGACAGCAGAACCTCTGACCCTCTGGGATGCCACAAAGACCTGCCAATATGTTTCATAAAATATTCAAGGTGATTCAATCAAGTTAGTTCAGGTAACTGGATAATATTTTTTAACTGCTTGAATTATTGTATTGTATTGGAACAGTCTCATTCCACTTAGCCGAGACACATTTCACTCAATATTTCGTGCGCACTGTAAAGTTTATTATCAATCAATATTCACACCTGTACAGCTTTTTAATATTCTGAGATCTGAAATAATGTGTTGCTGTTATTCTCTACAATGTACAGAAGGTCCTAAATTCAGACGGTGCTTAGTAATAGCAGAGTTTCAGGAATGCATCGCCTGTTTTGGTATTTGCTACTTGCCCATAGACTTGACTTTGGATTTATTTTTGTAATTTATGCATCCTCCAGTTAAAATCTGCCAGGCAACTTGGATTATTTTTATTTTAGCTAGAGCTAATTGTCACTTCCAAGGTATTGTAAATATCATCCGGAACCACATAATGAGCAGAATTTCAATTCTCAAAATAGAGAGGAGTTGTCAACAAAACTATCAGTTAGCCGGAGTCAGTGTGATTCATTTTTTCGGGGTGATAATGTATGAACCCTAGTCAGAAATGGCAAACAATATTAGAATTCTTCAAGCATCTGTTTCAAGCTAAAATTGGAATTGACCAACTGGTCTGGATAAATTGTACAGCTGGCTTGGAACTCCTAGGGTGCAGTATATTTCTGCAACATTCACTTCCATTCACAGTTTGGTTTGGGACCAGTTAGTGTTGCAATGATGCGTTATTGAACTCATAATATTGATTATGGAGGAAAGGATATGATATTTTAAGAAACACAAGGTTACAGACTTTAAATTGTTATAGATAGTTGAATAAAATTTCCAAAAGAGTTGCCTTTTGAAAAATCATTTCTTGTTTCTTTCTCTTCCTTTTGGAACCATGGAATTTCAACATACTTGGTTTCTCATTTCTTAGTAACGGACAATAGCCCCAGATTGATGGTTGAGTCTTGTTGCAATGTTGATAACTTATGACTTACCAACATTGACATATTAATAGCTTGATCAACTGAGCCAACAAGACATGCTTTTGTTTCAGTTAAGACTTTAGGTTCAAAAGGACAAATATACAAACAAAAAGTTAATTTAAAACTCTGGACTGAGGTACACCATTGTGTCAAACATTATGACATAGCCTATTATCACAGAGCCCAATTGCCTATCTTAATCTCTCCCCTTATGATTTATTGGTTGAGATGCATCTTACCTCAAGATTGAGCAAAGTTTACAAGTCCTCTCACAATCAAATCCAGTAATAAAGACAGGTCATTTCAGTGCTCAGGTTGACTACAAAAATAAGAACGAGCCTACCTTTATGTTTCTCTTTGGCCAGGTCATCAGTTAATACGAATCAGAATAGATATAGTGCTTGCTCTTTCCAGAGATGAAAATTACAAACTTTTCTGAGGCACAGTTTTGTTTTGTGTTTGCTTTTCAAAAGGATCAAAGTCTGATTAAGAGGCTTGTATTGGTCCACTAGGCAGCCATGATCACAGTGAAAAGTCATTCCTTGGTCATTGTGCCCCATTCATGGGATTTCAATGTCCCTGACTTTGTTGGATAGGATACTTGAAAGATGACTTCCATAGGTCTGCTCACAGCATTACGAAAGATCCAGCTCAATTTGAGGCTTTGGAGTGTCAGGGTAGTGTGGTAAGTTCCAACTCATTTGCATCCCCTAGCTGATCAATCCAAGTGGATTGTGAATCACCAAGGTCAGAATCATTCGGATTATCTGATTTTTTATATGTGGCTTTAGTGGAACCTACACTGCCTACAGAAAGAGGGGACAATCGAATTGAAGAGAGCCAAGATATGGCTTGTGTGAAATCTTCTTTTCACATCCATTTTATACAGTACAAGCCAACAATCCGTGAAAATGGCAACATTCAGGAAGCAAGCGGTTTTAAGGGGATTGCTCTACTTGATTATTCAGCTATTTTCAATCCAGTCCACGATCAAGAGGTGGTCTTGTTGCAAAGTCTTCAAGCGGCTACTCAGAACAATTGTATAACTGTTCTAATTTTATGTAATAATTTATATTACTGTTTGTTCAAATCCTTAGAATCTTGCACTTTTATTCTCTTATTAAGTATCTTGGGTCTCAAACTTTATCTACTTTAAGTAAAAAGTTATTGGTCCCTAGCCAGATGGTATTTGGTGGTCTAACGCACAATCTTAACAAAACTTCCTTCTCCATTGAACAATGCAATAAGAATTACACTTTTCACATTAGTTTCCATTTTTCTGAAAGGCCTTTATCCAAAGCATCGCTTACTCTTGACGGACCACATTTTCTTATCCATGCTATGTGAGACATGTCACATTCTTCCATTTAGCAAAGAGCTAAGAGGTATGGTATGTCTGAAATAGTGTAAGTTTCAGCCTGAACGTAACTGTGACTGTGTTACAGGACACTTGCTCAGGTTGATTGACAGATGTCTGCCTCTGGGGAAAAAAGCTATCAGCTTCAAATCAGCTATCTCCAAAGTGACCTAACATGAGGTCACTCTGAAGCTTATGGTTCCAAAGCATTTACGCTGATAATTTTACAGCTGAAAGTAGACCATATCAGTCCATCATGACCTTAGCAATTGAAGCTTTTTTTTTAACTTTCAAAATGTACCAGGAGCAACATTAATCCATCAAAATATGTCATCACTTAAGCAAAAGGGCAGTGAATGGTTCAGAACCCATTTTGTAACTGCTGAATGAAAAGAGAACCTGTTTGATAACCGAGAAAGTCGCATCTAAAATATATTTTGCTGTTCTGACTGGATACTAATGGACAATATTGGTCAACACAAAAATTAATCCATTATCAGAACTCACCTTTGAGAGGTTTTGCTTCATATGGGGAACAAAAGTCATTAACTGTATTTTGTACATGAAGTAATGCGGAAGGTTGACCTTGCTTGTTGGGTGTGCAGTTTTATAGTAAAACGGCGAAAGACATTTTCCCTAGGCCATGTCAGCAGCACACATTATATAATTACATATCACTGACCTGTCATTTTGTATTCTGTAATTGAAATGGAATGGGAAGTCATGGGCTGAGGTTATTCAATTAAACCATAAGTCCTTGGCAGGTGTTGGAAGAGTGATAGCAAAATGCTTGCCTCCCTATGGTGTAATATTCACATTTTCAAATGCATGAAATATTCCAAATCCAGGCACCATTAACAGTTCAGGCCTAAAATTTTGAGGTTCTGCTTTCAATTTGGGCTCTCATTGTGGCTCATAATTACCAACATATATGATGCATGTTTGAACCTCTATGTACCACAGATTCCAGCAGTCAATAAAGAGGGCCAATGAAAGGCTGTGCTACCAGCTAAGATCTTGTGAAAGAAGAATTAAAATATTTGGTTTTATGCTCAAATTTACATTGCTTGGAGAGTTCACTCATAGTATTCACTTCTATACGTTGTATTCATATACACTGGTGAGGACACTTTTAGAATCCTACGATCGATTCTGGTCTCCCTGCTACAGGAAAGATGTTGTTAAACTTGAAAGGGTTCAAAGAAGATTTACAGGGATGTTGCCAGGGTTGGAGAATTTAAGCTATAAGGGAAGAGGCTGAACAGGCTAGGGCTATTTTCTCTGGAGCGTTGGAGGCTGAGGGGTGACCTTTTTGAAGTTGATAAAATCATGAGGGGCATGAATAGGATAAATAGACAAAGTCTTTTTCCCAGGGTAGGGGTATCCAAAACTAGAGGGCATCGATTTTTAGGTGAGAGGGGAACCCGAAGGGAAACCTTTTCACGCAGAGGGTGGTCGTGTGTGGAATGAGCTGGCAGAGGATGTAGTGAAGTCTGGTACAATTGCAACATTTAAAAGGATTTAGAAAGCTATGCGTCAAATGCTGGCAAATGAGACTGGACCAGTTTAGGATATCTGGTCAATGCGGGTGAGTTGGATCGAAGGATCTGTTTCCATGCTGTATAACTGTATGACTCGATGACTCTATATCCTATCCCTTAGACCTTGCTGAAATTTGATTCATAAAGGTGTTACCATTTCCGTGTTTGAAAGGAAAGTCATGTGGTTTGAACAGTTATTGGCATCAAACATACTCAAACTATCCCCGGCGGTTCATGGACAAAATCCATTCCCAACGGCTGTGCCCGGAAGACCATCAACTCAGTGAAAGATTTGGTCTGCCCAAACTTGTTGGTCTTCCAGTGCAAGAGTTGACCTCATCTGAGTGTGGCAAACTGGCATATTCCAAGGTCCAGGATTACATGCTGAGGGATGCACTAAAACCTGGGGCAGTTGCAGCCAAGGCACAGTGGGGAAAGGCCACCATTTAAGGTCTACGTACAATGTACAATGATTGATTGATTTATTTATTGTTGTTACATGTATTGAGATACAGTGAAAAGTGTTGTTTTGTGTGCTATACAGGCAGAACAAACCATACAAAGTGCATTAGGATAGCAGAACAGAGTGCAGAATACAGTGTTACTGTCACAGAGAAGGTGCAGAGAGCGAGAGAGATCAGAATTAACATTTGCGAGGTCTGTTCAAGAGTCTGATAGCAGCAGGGAAAAAGCTGTGCTTGAATATATTCGTATGTACATTCAAACTTTTATATCTTCTGTGGAGAATCCGGTCAGTTATCAAACCCACTTGTTGTCTCAAATATATGTAACTATAGTCCTATTTTGTTAGAAATGCCTTGGGCTTTTTGGAACTACAGATAATGTCAAACTACAATGTTTGTTTGATCTTTATGTTGCAAAGACTGTACAGAAGTGCTTCAGTAATTGTGTATGTATGTAAAAATTTATTATGAATAAAGTATATTTTTTTCAATAAAAATGAATGTGCAGGTGGCATCTCAATAAATCATAAGAAAATAATTTTGAATGCACTCATGATTCCTCCATTATATATGGACGTATTGGTTACTCAGCAGTGTCCTTTCAGAGAAACCCTGAGGCAGCAATGGAATAGGAATACAATGAAACAGGTTCCTCAGCCTTACTGGTTTTGGGCACAACATTGATATGCTTGCAGCAAAGAGTCTGCTGGATGAACTGTTTAGGGACGGTGTAACCTTTAACCCTACAAAGATGTCCTATATAATCATGGTCTGCAGCATACATCTTCCCTAGTAATTCAAAGGAAGTCAATGTACAGCAGAACAAAAAGGAATTTCCCTATGGAAGACCAACAGAGAAGGAACGTGATAAAGAACAGGAGAGAGAAATAAAGAAAGCCAAGCTGTTTTGGTAGGGACCTGATTTAACCCCGGGTGAGCTTTGATGATAGTAAGATGGTATAGAGTGCTGAAAATAACACTAACTTTAACTGCTACCTCACACATCCTCCAATTAGCAGGATTCATAACATGCCTTTCCATCAGAAAGACTCAATGCTAAGAACAAATAAAGTGCTCAAACGTATTAGGTGATGTCTATTTAATAGTACTTCCTTCAATTGCAGTGCTGCCTTTTAGTGACTCTATTAACTGTGCTTCTTTAAGTGCCAATCCCACTCTTCCTGTTCTGAGTGGCAGGATCAAGTGTTAGGTTGAATGGTGCAAATATTAAATGAAGGAACAGGCAAGTTAACAGAGGAGTTCAAGTGACTCATGTCTACTGCCACGAGCCTAATCTTTAAATGTAGCATAATTTGATAGGAGTTGCATTATTATTACACTCTTCATTCATTATCGGACTCACTGATGTGTTAATTGGGGGAGATTCATAACCAAGTCTAACAAGGCTGCGCCTGCCTGCTGGCATCCATGAAAGGAAGCTCCCTCATATGCCACTTTTTTGTGCCATGCCTCAGGTGCAGGGTATCCCTGCAGGATGCCTTGCGATCTGTGTCAGTGCAGACTGCTGCCAGCGTGTCCGAAAGCCTCCATAAATGTCAATTCAAGCTGTTCTCCAGTCTGTCATGTCTAACAGCAACAGATTCCTGAATGTTGGAGCCTGAGGCCTTTATAACACCAGCCATAATGTTTTTGTGAAAAACTGTAGCTCCGTTTAATTCGCCTGGAGCTCACCTGTGATAATTATCATGAAAATTCCTCACGCATAACTGCAGAGAAATTGTGTACTTTCATGCATCAGAATTGGCTGTATTGTAAGGATGATTTTCTTGTGACCAAATCAGTTCTGCTGTTTCAGTTGAAAGTATGCATTGCTGCTATGACCTTTGGTGTCATTGCACTTGGAGCAGCTACATTCAGGGTCATCTTGACAGTTCGTTCAGCTTTTTCAGCATTTCTGCCAATAACCCTTTCAGTCACCAAATGGTGTTACTTTTCACATACACTGTCATCTCTATTCGCAAACAAACTAGTTAGCTCCAAGAAGTATGCACACTCCCACCTTAAGTCCAAATACGGCAGCTCTCCTTTATAGATCAGTCTCAGCATCACCTCCAGGACACTGTCTGTAATGGGTGGAGTCTTTCCCCTTTGATGCTTGCTAAACCTTTGAACTCCCCTCAGCGAATCTGTTTTAGTGCAGTACACAAAATACTTACTGCTAAAAAATGCTTCTGTTAATTTTCTGCAAATCTCCTTGAAGCAGAAGCTTCTTAAATCTGTAGCTTTGTCTGATATCTGTTCTTTGATGTCTGAGCTCCTACCAAATGGTCCATGTTGGGAGCACTAGATAATAATGTAACTAAGCCAATTTGTTTTTACACTTACCTTGATCAAATGCCTAAAGACTAGATAGCTCTTTATTTGTGATGCAATTACGAGTCTGTCACAATCTAGTAAATATGTTATGCAATTCCAGTGCCACATAATTCTGGGTGCAACACCTTACTTCATGTTATCTCTCTATTTCGAAAGAAACAGATATATGGCTGCATGCCTAGCTTGTGATACAGAGTGATGGCAATAGCATGGGTTTCAAATCCTGCACCAGCTGAGATTACCATGAAGGCCAAACCTCCTCCCTCATCTGAGGTGTAGTGAACTTCTGGTTAAGCTTTAAACCAATTGCCATTCTCTAATGAGAGAGCAGCCTATGATCCTTTGGTCACTAATTCCTTTATGGTGAATAATCAATACAATAAAAATGTAGAAAATCTCAGCGTACACCAGACAGCAAGTCCCTAATGACCAATATATGTCAATATATAGTGGTATAGTAACATAATAATGAGGTTGCTGGAAAAGCTCAGCAGGTCTGGCAGCATCTGTGAAGAGAAATCAGAGTTAATGTTTTGGGTTCGGTGACCCTTCCTCAGGATTGATGGTAGCTAAGAGAATGTCTGTTTATATGCAGAAGATAGGTGGCGGGAGAGGTTAAGGAGTAAATGATAGGTGGGGATAGAGCCCAAAGAGAGGGAAGAACAGTTGGACAGACAGAGGAATCATTAATGATCTGGCTGAGAGGGTGAATAGCTATTAATGAAGACTGGTAGTACCTAACAATAAGGAGCATGTATTGGCAGACCATGTGACAACAAGGCCTGGTGTGTGTGGTAGGGAGCTAGGACATGAGGGAGTTCAGGCCCTAAAATTATTGAACCTCATATCGAGTCCAGAGAACTGCAGAGTCCCCAAGCAGAGCACTGCAGCAAGCCTGAGACAGAGATGTTGGCCAGGGCACAGAGTGGTGTGTTAATGTGGCAGGCAACTGGAAGCTCAAGATCTTTTTTGTGGGCAGAACGTAGATGTTCTGCAAAACGGTCACCCAATCTGCACTTCGTTTCCCCAATGTAGAAGAGACCATGTTGTGAGCAGCAAATACAGTAGACTAGATTGTGTGAGGTGCAAGTAAAGTGCTCCTTCACCTGGAAGATATATTTGGGTCCTTGGATACTGAGGGAGGAAGGAAGTAAATGGGCAGGTGTGACACCCTCTGTGGTTGCAGGAAGGTGCTGTGGGGCTGTGAGGCTGTCAGGGCTGTGTTAGGAGTGAAGGAAGAGTTGTCCAGGGTGTCCCAGAGGAAATGGTCCCTGCAGAAGGTGGACAAGGGAAGGGAAGGGAGAGGAATATTTGTCTGGTAGTGGCATCTCACTCGAGGTGGTAGAAATGGTGGCTGATGATCTTTTGGATGTGCATGCTTTGGGGATGATTGGTAAGATCACATGTAACATAACAATGAATAAGTAATCTAAAATCATGAGTTTCTAATCCAGAGACATAACTTCAAACTCCAAGAGGAGAAATTAAATCCAGTTAGTTAAATAAATTTGGATTTTAAAAAATGGCTAGTGGGAGTATTTGTGGGCAAACAAGCAATAACCATCTTGTTAGCAAGGAAGTTATTGCCAGATATCTTGGTGCCATCCATTACTATGGTCACAACTAAGCACTGAGATAGCATCACAAGGCCAGGTAGAGAAACTAGGAATTTAAAAAAATGAATTTGTGTTTGTTCTGAAGGAGGTCTAAAGATTTTGAAAAATTCTAGTCAGGATCTTTCACCAACTGGCAACATTACTTGGAAAAGAATCAGAAAATTGACTAATGTTTTTAAATATTTCACTCCATATCTTGGTTCTAACTTGTGACCATTATCATTTCACTTCCTATTCCTCTGAACACAAAGTTTAACCTTCTTGCTATGGAAGATGATTTCTAGAGATTTTTGTTTTAGTTTAAATTCATTCACAGGATGTGGGGATTAACACAAAGGCCAAAATGTCTTACCCTTCCCTAATTCCACTTGAGAAGATTACAGTGAGCTACCTTCTTGGTGTCGGTACACTCACAGGGCTGCTGGGGAGGGAGATGCAGAGTTTTAACAATAAAGGACCAGCAGTATATATTTCAAAGACAGGTTGGTGTGCAATTTAGAGTCATAGAGTCACAGAGATGTACAGCACAGAAACGGACCCTTCAGTTAAACTCATCCAGATATCCCAACCAAATCTAGTCCCACCTACCATACCCATCCAGATGCCTTTTTAAATGTCGCAATTGTACCAGCCTCCACCATTTTCTCTGGCAGCTCATTCCATACACGTACCACCCTCTGCATGGAAAAGTTGCCCCTTAGGTCCCTTTTATATCTTTCCCCTCTAACCCTAAAACTCTATCCTTCAGTTCTGGACTCCCCCACCCTGGGGAAAACACTTTGTCTATTTATCCTATCCATGCCCCTCATGATTTTATAAACCTCTATAAGGTCACCCCTCAGTCTCCGACACTCCAGGGAAATCAGCCTCGGCCTATTTAACCTCCCCCTAGAGCTCAAATCCTCCAACACTGGAAACATCCTTGTAAATCTTTCCCTTTAAAGTTTCACAAATTCCTTCTGAAAGGAAGGAGACCAGAATTGCACACAATATTCCAGAAGTGGCTTAAGCGATGTTCTGTATAGCCACAAGATGACCTCCCAACTCATGTACTCAATACTCTGAGCAACAAAGGAAAGCATACCAAATGCCTTCTACATCATCCTATCTACCTGCGACTCTATTTTCAAGGAGCTATGAATCTGCACACCAAGGTCTCTTTGATCAGCAACACTCCCTCGGACCTTACCATTAAGTGTATTAGTCCTGCTAAGATTTGCTTTCCCAAAATGCAACACCTCGCATTTATCTGAATTAAACTCCATCTGCCACTTCTCAGCCCATTCGTCCATCTGATCCAGATCCTGTTGTAATCTGAGGTAACCCTCTTCGCTGTCCACTACACCTCCGATTTTGGTGTCATCTGCAAACTTATTAAACATACCTCCTATGTTCACATACAAATCATTTACATAAATGACGAAAAGTAGTGGATCCAGCAGCAATCCTTGTGGCACTCCACGGGTCACAGGCCTCCAGTCTGAAAAACAACCCTCCACTATCACCCTCTGTCTTCTACCTTTGAGCCAGTTCTGTATCCAAATGGCTAATTCTCCCTGAATTCCATGAGATCTAACCTTGCCAACCAGCCTCCCATGAAGAACCTTGTCGAACGCTTTACTGAAGTCCATATAGATCATGTCTAACGCTCTGCCCTCATCAATCCTCTTTGTTACTTCTTGAAAAAATCCAATCAAGTTCGTGAGGCATGATTTCAAATGCACAAAGCCATGTTGACTATCCCTAATCAGTCCTTGCCTTTCCAAATACATGTACATCCTGTCCCTCAGGATTCCCTTCAACAACGTCAGGCTCACCAGCCTATTGTTCGCTGGCTTGTCCTTACCACCCTTCTTAAACAGTGGCACCACGTTAGCCAACGTCCAGTCTTCTGGGACCTCACTTGTGACTATCGATGATACAAATATCTCAGCAAGGGAAAATGAGGTCTGCAGATGCTGGAGATCAGAGATGGAAATGTGTTGCTGGAGAAGCGCAGCAGGTCAGGCAGCATCTAGGGAACAGGAGAATCGACGTTTCGGGCATTAGCCCTTCTTCAGGAATTCCTGAAGTAGGGCTAATGCCCGAAACGTCGATTCTCCTGTTCCCTAGATGCTGCCTGACCTGCTGCGCTTCTCCAGCAACACATTTCTATCTCAGCAAGGGGCCCAGCAATCACTTCCCTAGCTTCCCACAGAGTTTTCATGTACACCTGATCAGATCCTGGGGATTTATCCACTTTTATGTGTTTCAAGACATCCAGCACTTCCTCCTCTCTAATATGGACATTTTTCAAGATGTCACTATCTATTTCCCTACCTTCTCTATCTTCCATATCCTTCTCCACAGTAAACGCTGATGCAACATATTTGTTTAGTATCTCCCCCAGCTCCTTCGGCTCCACACAAAGGTCGCTTTGCTGATCTTTGAGGGGCCCTATTCTCTCCCGAGTTACCCTTTTGTCCTTAACTTATTTGCAAAATCCTTTTGGATTCTCCTTAACCCTATTTGCCAAAGCTATCTCATGTCCCCTTTTTTCCCCTCCTGATTTCCCTCTGCAGTATACTCCTACTGCCTTTACACTCTTCTAAGGATTCACTTGATCTATTCTGTCTATACCTGACATATGTTTCCTTCCTTTTCTTAACTAAACCCTCAATTTCTCTCATCATTTAGCATTCACTGCACCTAACAGCCTTTCCTTTCACCCTAACAGGAATATACTGTCTCTGGACTTTCATTATCTCATTTCTGAAGGCTTCTCATTTTCCAGCCATCCCTTTACCTGTGAACATCTGCCCCCAAACAGCTTTTGAAAGTTCTTGTCTATTATCGTTAAAATTACTCTTTCTCCAATTTAGAACTTCAACTTTTAGATCTGGTCTATCCTTTTCCTTGGCTATTTTAAAACTAATAGAATTATAGTCGCTGGCCCCAAAGTGCTTCCCCACTGACACCTCAGTCACCTGCCCTGCCTTATTTCCCAAGAGTAGGTCGGGTTTTGCCCCTTCTCTAGTAGCTACATCCACATACTGAATTAGAAACTTTTCTTGCACACACTTAACAAATTCCACTCCATCTAAACCCTTAACACTATGGCAGTCCCAGTCTATGTTTGGAAGGTTAAAATCCCTTACCATAACCACCCTATTATTCTTACAGATAGCTGAGATCTCTTTACAAGTTTGTTTCTCAAATTCCCTCTGACTATTAGGGGGTCTAAAATACAATCCCAATAAGATGATCACCCTTTCTTATTTGTTAGTTCCACCCAAATACCTTCCCTGGATGTATTTCTGGGAATATCCTCCCTCAGCACAGCTGTAATGCTATCCTTTATCAAAAACGCCAGTCCCCTCCTCTCTTGCCTCCCTTTCTGACCTTCCTGTAGCATTTGTATCCTCGAACATTAAGCTGCCAGTCCTGTCCATCCCTGAGCCACCTTTCTGTAATTATTATGATATCCCAGTCCCATATTCCTAACCATGCCCTGAGTTCATCTGCCTTCCCTGTTGGGCCCCTTGCACTGAAATAAATGAAGTTTAACTTATCAGCCCTACCTTGTTCTCTGATTTGTCCCTGCCTGCCCTGTTTGACTCGCTTCTTTTCTTAACTGTACCAGTCTCAGACTGATCTCTTTCCTCACTATCTCCCTCGGTTCCACCCCTCCAACCTTACTAATTTAAATCCCTCCCAGCATTGAAGAGGGATTTTGCTCCCATCTGTCTGCTGACCTTGGTTGTGGAGATCATGGGGTTGAGAGGTGCTTGACATATTGTTGTACAGCCTCTTATGGATTTACATATGTAACAAATATACAATCACTGCTACTATTAGAGATCAGTTAAGCAGTTACCAGAGTCCCATGGGCATCAACCCCTCCCCACTTCTAACTTTTCATTACAGCACTTTGGCTTAACTGTGCACCAATGTAAAGACTGACAAATGCGACAACCAAATGCGAAAACCAGCCTGTACGCATTCAAAACATTTCATGCTGGCAAGGAAAATAAATTTGCTGTTGTAAATATTTTATCATTTTCTCCCAAATGTACTTGAAGTAGTTCTCTCTGATCTGTGTATTTGCTTGCTTTTCATCATAACTCTGCCTGCATCACCATGTTCATAATGAGAGGGCCCAAGGTTTCCATTCATCCTCAGGCCTCAGAAAGGTTAAAGCTGGTCCTGTTGCTAATCAGCTAGCCCCTTTGTAATTGCAACTGGTAGAATCAAAAGATCAGTGAGAATTGACAAGACAACAGAAATTGCAAATGCATTTCAATCACGTACGTCCCTCGATTCCTTGTCAATTTCCTAGAAATATACTGTATCCAACTGTATATTAAAAAGAAAGCGGCATTGCACCTTGGCCTTAGTGCTGTAATAGTACTGCACTGGACTTCAGCTATTGATCCAAGCAAAGTTCAAAAGATGTCCCACTCCAGAAGTGACAAAAGCAGGGTTGTTCACCGCCCCCACCTGCAAGGAGGTTAGAAAGTTAATCTGGAAAGTTCCAAGCTGGAAGTTGGGAGCATGGTCATTCTCTAGAGGAAATGCTAAGGTCAGTGTTTCCCAAACCTTTTCTCACTATAATCTTATTTGAATGCTGGAATTTGGTTGGCATTCCTAGCTGATAAGGGATGGAGGAGGGCCATGAGCTCAGGGTGGGGGGAAATAAGTCGGTGTGTGTATGTATATGTGTAAGTATGTGTATGTGTGTATTTCTATGTGTGTGTCTATTTGTGTCTGTCTATGTGTATGTATCTGTGCATGTGTGCATTGTGTCTGTGTGTGCATGTGTGTGTATGTGTGTATGTGTGCATATATGTATGTGTGTGCCTCTCTGTGTTTCCATGTATGTGTGTGTCTGTGATGTGTATGTATATGTGTATGCGTGTGTGTATGTGTGTGTGTGTAGGTGTATGTGTAGGTGTGTCTATGTGTGTATGTGTGCCTGTGGTGTGTGTATATATATATATATATGTGTGTGCATGTGTATGTATGTGTAGATGTCGTGTGTGTGCATGAACATATGTGTGCATATGTGTGTGTATGCATATATGTGTGTGTATGTGTTTGTGTGTATATGTGTGTGCATATGTATGTGTGTTGTGTTTATGTGTATTTGGAGACTGAGGGGACATGGAGAACTCAGTGGTGACAATTTCTGCTCAGAAATTGCAATCCCAAAATTTCAGCACATGACTCCCACTTTGGAAGGCCCGGGATTAGGTGCTCTCCCAACCCTCTCATTTTGGAGAGCTTTGAGAGCACCCATATCAAGTATTATCCTTGAGCTCGACTTACCAGCATTATCCCTATGCCTGGTCACTCTAGAATGAGGGAACATCAGCGGTAAAGATTGCAGTTTATGCGTTTGGATAGATGGAGACCCAGGTTAAGATTACTCACAATATTGTGTGCTATTTATGGTGGCAGAGCAGCTACAGAGTTTGTGAGCCACAGGCATGAGAGACTTATCAGTCTTACTGCATGTAAGAATGAGTTTAGCATCAGGATTTTAAATTTAAATAACAGCATTGACATGGACAGAAAAGTTGAGCTAGCTACAGTGAATTGGGATATTAGGCCAGAGAAGCAATGGCAAACATTTAAGGGGATATTTCCAAACATTCAGAATAAGCACATTTTGAAAACTTCCAAAGGGACAACCCAATATCAACTGATAAATAAAGAAATTAAGGAAAGCATCAAAAAGAAGGAAAAAGCATATAATTTGACAAGGGGAAAGCCAGGTCAGGTCACTGGTGAAGATACAAAGAATGGCAGAAAATGACTGAAAGATTAATCAGGACAAATATTGTAGACTGATAGTAGCAAGTCAGGTAATAGGGTAGTTAAGAAGGCATTAGGGACACTTGTCTTTATCAGTCATGGCATAGGTTATAAGAGCATGCAGGTCAAGTTTCAGTATACAGAGGTTTGATTAGGCCACAGTTGGAGTACTGTGTGCACCTCTGGTCACAACACTTTGGAAAGTATGTGACTGCACGGGAGGAGGTGCCAATAATATTCACCAGGAAGTTGCCTGGGGTGGAGCATTTCAGCTCTGAAGAGAAGCTGGACAAGTTCTGTTTGTTTCCATTAGAACAGGTCAATAGAGGTATATAAGATTGTGAGGGACTTGGGCAGAGTGAATACAAAGCAGCTGTTCCCTTCAGTGAATAACATGAGGGGAAATGATTTTAAAGTAAGAGGCAGGAGATTTAGCAGAGAATTCGAAGGAAAACTTTTTCACCCATAGGGTGATGTAGTCTGTACTGCCTGGGAAAGGTGGGCACCAGTGAAAGAACTCCACAGAGACTGGAGTCCCATCACTAAGTTACCCTTTATTGACATGTGGAGAGTCCTTGACACTGATCCAGTTCCCTCAGAGCTAGCTCTCAGAGTGAACAGGATATCTGACAGTCCTGTTCTTATCTGTCAGCTAGGGCTCCCTGATTGGACCAGATGAGCATCCCCAATCAGGAACTCATATTCTATGAGGTCCACTTGGCTGACCCTGTGACAATCACTACATCCCTCTCCCTCTGAGTCCGAGGACAAAGACCTTTTTTTTGTAGCTCCTCCTGGGTTGTTTTAGCACCAGGCCAGGTTCCTCCACCTCTGCCTCTGATACAGGTGGCATATAACACACAGTAGCTTGACTCTTGCTCCCAGAGCATCTTGGAAGAAATTCAATCTGTTCTTCAGGCAGCAAAGGTGTCAAGGTGGCGACGCCCCCTGTGTTCAACTCAGATTCCAAGGAATCTTCAACGATCCTGGAGAGGGAGAACTCTCCCTCTCCAGAACAGTCGGAAAAGCTGTTGAGGAGCTGGAAACGTTTTGCTCCCACACCATTGCCAAGTTTGCAGCTTTATATGGTCCATGTGCTTGTTGAGGACTCTTGTACCTATCCGAAATTTATACTTCACTGGACCTCGTGTCGACTATGCCTCTTACCCATGCAGGGCCATTCCTGTAGTTCCTACACCCACCTTCATCCCCTGAAGTAAACTGTCTCTCTCACTTAACGGAGTCTTGTGTCTGGCACTGGAATTCATTCCTGATGCCATTTCACCCTCCCGCCCCCAAGTCCAGGAAGATCAAATTTAATATGGTGGGAGTTTTCTCCCCATTATCAAATCTGCTAGAGTTATCCCTGTAGTTGTATGAGGGGTGTTATCTAATGAAACTGTAGGCTGTATCTTTAAGCCTGACTTCAAAGTTTGCATTGCTCTTTCTGCCAGACCATTGGATGAAGGGTGGTTTGGAGCTGTCCTCATATGTCAAATTTTATTCGAGTGTAGGAAATACTCCAGTTCCCTGCTGGTAAATGATGGCCCATTATCTGTGACCAGCACATCCAGGAGCCTGGGTCTTGCAAAAGATGCTTGCAGCTTTTCTATTGTTGTCCCCATCTTTGACAAATGAACTCTATGCACATCCAACCACTGTGAGTGGCCGTCCATAGTGAATAAGAACATTGAGCCCATGAAAGGACATGCATACTTGACATGTAACTGAGTCTAGGGTTTACTGGTCATTCCCATGAATATGGGGAAGCTGCTGGTGGTGAGTTTTGTCTTTGTTGGTACTCTGGACACTGCCCCAACGCTGCTAGGTCTACATCTAATCCTGGCCACCAGACATAGCTTCTTATTAACATCTGGCACTTTGGGATCAGTGATGATAGTTTTATTAATTTTAAAATTGTTATGGACCGGGCCAAAACTAGTCCATAGGTTCAAGTTCTAAATTTGGGCAAGGTGAATTTTGATGGAATTAGACAGGAGCTTGCAGAGGTTGCTTGGAGTAGCTTGTTTGCCAGTAAAGGGACTTCTGGCAATTAGGAGGCCTTTAAAAGTGAGATAGCTATGACTCTATCTTCATTTTGAATGCCCCTGGATGATCCTGATGACGTTCAGGCAGTATCTGGCAGCAACCTTTGTTCGGGACAATCACTCTTGTTCCCCATAATAATATACCGTCCTCTACTGCGACCCAATCTCTTTGGGTCCAAAAAGGTTTCAGTTCTGGTTGTGATGGCCCTTTGGTTTCACCCATCACCCACCAGCTGTTTTTGTTTTGCCAGGACCAGATCTTTCTGCATCCAAAATCTGATATTGTCAGCTGTGACTGGAGTCTGACCAGAAAATTTAAGATCATCGCAGACTCTTCCAGTGGTGGTATCACCAGTGGGGTATCTGCCAACAGGAGATGGCTCAATGCATCTGCATTCACCACTTGGCCTCCCAGGGGGTGTTCCAACTTGTTATTATTGGAACCCACCACTGAATTTGGCCTGAAGCTATGGGAAGCATTGCCTTGTCCTCCTTAAGTAGACCTAGCAGGGGTTTGTGGTCAATTATTATTACAAATTTATGTCTGTAAAGGATTTGGTGGAATTTCCTGACTCCAAACATGACCACCAAACCTTCCTTCACTCTCAGGGTGTATTTATGCTTTGCATTAGCCAAAGTCCTAAATGCACACACTCTTGGGTGTTCCTCTCCACTGAGCCATTTATGAGCTAACACTATCCAGGTATCATATGGAGAGGCATCATATGTCAATGCTAGATCTTGCTTCGGCTCATAGTGTGCCAACACCTTCAATTCCCTGAAAGTTATGGCTTGGCGACACAACCATTTTCAAGGCTAACCCCAGTTTAAGAATTGATGCAATGGTGCCAGGATAGAGACCAGGTTATGTAGGAACTTTCTGTAATATTTCACCAGCTCAAGGAAAGACCTAAGCTCTGTAGAGATGTGGGAACCGGGGTACTTTTAATCACCCTCACTTTATCTTCCAATGGATGTCACCAGGTCTTGTCGACTGTTTGCCCAAATAGGTTATGGGATTGGGGACAGGGGTGTTGGTGCCTAGAATACATATTTTTCCCTACTCAGGTTCACACCTGCTTGGAAGAAATGCCTAATGACTATGTCCAAGTGTTCGTTACTGGTCTTCCCTGTTATTAGCGTGTCATCTAAATAAATGGAAACCTTGTAAAATGTTCCCCATCGTCCACTGAAAAATTGCACAAACTGACAATACCCCAAATGGTAGTCTCATGTATTGGTGCAAACCCTTATGGGTATTAATTGTAGCATACTTCTGGGAATCCTCATCTAACCACAATTGCAAGTACACATGACTCATGTCCAGCTTTGTGAAGGTTAGCTCCCCAACCAGCTTTGCACATAAATCCTCTGTGCAAGGGACTGGATATTTATCCAGCTGTGAAAAGCAGTTTACTGTATGTTTAAAACAAAGGCAAACTGACCCATTAGGTTTCACAATCGTTATGACCGGTGCTGCCCATTCAACAAACTGGACTGGTTTGATGATTCCCTTTGTTTTCAAGCCTCCTGATTTCTGCCTGTACTCTTGCCCATAAGGTAAATGGTACTGGGCGGGCCTTGCAGAATTGTGGAGTTGCTTCTTGATCAAAATGCAAGGTAGCCTTGGCTCCTTTGACAGTCCACAGACTTCCCTGAAAACCTTCTGGGTACTTAATTAGGACTTCACTCAGGTGGTCATTTTCTGACCAAACAATGTTAAGCCGATCATGGTGAATCTTTTTCAGCCAATTTCACCCCATCAGGTTTAGGCTTGAGTCTTTTACTACAATCAATGGTAACTGAACTAGATGCTTCACAGAAGAGACTGGAACCGAAGTTGTAACCTTAATCTGTAAAGGTTCCCCAGTGTAGGTTCTCAATCTAACCAACCTCTTGCACCACCTTAAGGGTTGGAGCCCTGAGCAAATTTTGTTAAAGACTGGTTGTATGATCACTGAAACAGCCACATCATTATCAATTTACATTAGAAGCAGGTGATCACATTTTACCAGATGTTTATTTTGATTGGTTCTGATTTGAATGTTGCTAAGCAATTTAAATGTTCCAAACCCCAAATGTAAGTGGACTTTCAAAGATGTGCACTCTCCTGGATAATGGCCTATGAATTCTTGTACTCAACTTAGGTCTAGTGGGAATCTTTTGCTGTCTTGTGTTCGCATACCAGCAGCGATAACAATTGCTTGCCATACTGGATGCTGAAGAAAATTGGCCAAGGCTTGGCTTTGTTTTGTTGTGGGCTGACCTAGAGTCCCTCTGGTCACGATATGTCCTGAGTGAGGCTATGCAATTGCCTTCAATCAAGTTGCGTCCCCCAAGCTCAGTCGGACTGGCGAGCTGTCCACTTCCATTGGAATACCCTCAACTCATATGGTCCGCTTGTCACATTTTCCAATGAGAAACCCAGTTGTAGTGCCTGGTTGAAATCCAGTTGGGCCTTAGCTAATAGGGGCGGCACAGTGGCCCAGTGGTTAGCGCTGCTGCCTCACAGTATCAGGGACCCAGGTTCGATTCCAGCCTCGGGTGCTCATTTGTGTGGAGTTTGTACATTCTCTCTGTGTCTGCATGGGTTTCCTCTGGGTGCTCTGGTTTCTTCCCACAGTCCAAAGATGTGCAGGTCAGGTGAATTGGTCATGCTAAATTGCCTGTAGTGTTAGGTGCATTAGTCAGAGGGTCTGGGTGGGTTACTCTTTGGAGGATCAGTGTGGACTGGTTGGGCCAAATGGCCTGTTTCCACACTGTAGGGAATCTAATCTAATTTAATCAGACACTGTTGCATAGTTACATCATTAATCCCATATGCCAAACTGACTCTCAGCACTGCATTCATGGTTACACCAAAGTCACATGCCTCTGACAGTCACCTTAACCTGGTCAAAAATCCTGATATGGATTCTCCTGGTTTTCAAATTGCCGAGTAAAACCAATGGCATCTCAGAATTAGAGAAAACTTGGGGTCATAATATTTCTTAATTAAATCTGTCAACTCTTGAAAAGTTTAGTAATGATGCCTCAAGGAAAGTCATACTCCTAATAACTGAAAAAGTTGCAGGTCCACAAGCTGTTAGGAGAATTTATTGTTGCTTTTCATCTGCCCCAATGTCATTTGCCCTCAAAACATATTTCATTCTTTCTACATACTGGGCCAGGTTTTCAATGGCAGGATCAAACAGGTCAAGCTTCCCAAATAAAGTAAAAAATCACAGAACATCAGGTTAATCTGCATTTGTTTAAGAACTATAACCTGATCTTGTGTGTTTTTTTTAAAGTAAAGTTGTTAATATATCATTACAACTTCCTGACACTGTAACCCTTTTGCTATAAATTCTACGTCGAATGGTCACGTTCCACAATCACCTGATGAAGAGACAGCGCCTTGAAAGCTAGTGATTCCAAATAAACCTGTCGCACTATAACCTGGTGTTGTGTGATTTTTAACTTTGTCTACTCCAGTCCAGCACCAGCACCTCCTCATCATGATTCCCAAATAAAGGCATGATGTCAGAAATGGCAAGCTATAAAAAAGACTGTTGTGAGCAAATTTCTTCAGGAGCAAGATTTTCTTTCATCATCACTTAAATAACTCCACAGAGACAGGTATACCATCTCCTTTATTTACAAGTGGAAAGTCCTCATCACTGATCTAGCTCCCTCAGAGCCAGCTCTCAGAATGAACAGGATGTCTGACACTCTTATTCTTTTTTTTTAAAAAAGAGCAATATCAATATTTATTAAAAATTTCCAAGAAAAATGTCGAGTATAGATTTTACAACAGGCCAATGTGTAAGACCCGATATGTTGTCACTAGTTGCCCATCCCCTCCGCTCCACAGTATATGCATTTTGTTTGAGTTTATAAATAATCATAATGTGAATTAAATTTTGAAGTTGTCAGGTAAAAGAGTCAAGTTTCTTGCAGCTTCTGCTGTTGGGCATCATTTTCACTTGTAGGAATTTGGTTTATGTTTAGGCAGGAAACTGAAATTAGGAGGAACTGGTCCCAACAGCATTTCACTTATTTTGATCCAATCAGATACATTTTGACTAGCCATTAGAGTTTCCAAATAATCTCTACCTAAATAATAAGGAGGCCTTTCATTGATTTTCTGAGGTATACGTTCTAGAAGACCTATTGGAATATACCTGCACAAGAATGATAGCCACTCCAGGAGGAACTTTCTACTCTTCTCCACTCCCTGTGTATCAGATTCCCAGTGCTCTAGCCCATAATTCCTAAAATCCTGTAGAATTTCAAATCTCTCTCTCGAGGAAATATCCCAGTGTCGTTGCTCTTTTATCTCCGTGAATATCCAAGGTTTAATCAGTGCCCCTCTTGCAATCATAATTCCAGAGACACTAGTAGTTGCCTTCACTCTGTTGGCATCTGACACTCTTATTCTTATCTGTCAGCCTGGGCTTCCTGATTGGACCAGATTAACAACCCCAATCAGGGAACTCATACTCTATGAATTCCATCTGGCTGACTTCATTACAATCACTGCAAATCTCACAACCTTTAAAAAGTGCTTGGATGAGCACTTGAAATAAGGTAATATTCAAGGCCATGGGATTAGGCAGAAAACCAGAACTAGTGTCGGTTATTTATTTTAGTGATACAAACTTCATGGGCTGAAGGGCCTCTTATGTAGTGTATGATTCTATGACTATGAGTGGAAGCTAGTGAGAAATATAAAAACAGATTGAAGGAATTTCTATTGTTATCTAAAAAGGAAAGGTGTAACTAAAATTAGAGTTGGTCCTCCAGAGGATAAAATTGGGGAATCGATAGGAGATAATAAGGAAATAGTTGATGAAATGGATAACTATTTTGCTTCTGTCTTCACCTCAGAGGATACAAAAACATCTTTATTTTATATATATCTATATATATCTCACGCAGTAAAAGAGAGGAACTTGGTGAAATTATAATCACAAGTGAAGTGGTACTGAACAAACTAATGGAGCTGTGGGTTGCTAAGTCTTTAGTTTCTGATAGACTTCATCCTTGTGTCTTCAAAGAAATAACTGATCAGGTGTTTGATGCATTGGTGTTAACTTCCAAATTCATTCGATTCAGGAAAGGTTAATCATTCTGGCAATTTACAAATATAACTCATGTATTCAAGAAGGGAGGGAGGCAGAAAACAGGAAATGCTCGGCCGGTTAGCTTAGCATTTGTCATGGGAGAGTTATTATAGTTGATCATTATGGAGGTATAACTGGTCAACTGAAAAAACTCCAGGTAAGCAGGAAGAGTCCACGTGGTTTTGTGAAAGGAGTACCACTTTTAACCAACTTATACGAATTCCATGAAAGAGTAAAACAAGTTGTGTGTAAAGGGCAGCCTGATGGACTATACTTGGATTTCAAAAGGCATTTGATAAGGTTATACACAAAGTTTGATCACATGGTGTATGGGTAACACATAAGCATGGAATGAAGATCAGTTGGTGAACTGAAAACAAACAGCATACATGAATGGGTCTTTTTTCAAATTGGCAGGATGTATCATGTGGGTTCTGCTTGGGATTTGTGCTGAGCCCTCAACCTTTACAATTTATATCATTAACTTAGATGAGGGGATCAAACGCATAATGGCTAAATTTTCAGACAACACAAGGTAGGTAGGAAATAGATTTAGATTTAGGTTTATTGTCATCTGTATTTTAAAAAACAATAGACAATAGATAATAGGTGCAGGAGTAGGCCATTCTGCCCTTCGAGCCTGCACCACTATTCAATATGATCATGGCTGATCATCCTTAATCAGTATCCTGTTCCTGCCTTATCTCCATAACCCTTGATTCCACAATCCTTGAGAGCTCTATCCAACTCTTAAATGAATCCAGAGACTGGGCCTACACTACCCTCTGGGGCAGAGCATTCCACACAGCCACCACTCTCTGGATGAAGAAGTTTCTCCTTATCTCTGTCCTAAATGGTCTACCCCATATTTTTAAGCTGTGTCCTCTG
>NC_057737.1:27642002-27685955 GCF_004010195.1 Chiloscyllium plagiosum | reverse complement strand
CAATTCTGGTTCGTTGCACAATACCAGATCCAGAATTGCCTTCTCCGTGGTAGACTCCAGCACCAGCTGTTCTAAGAATCCATCTCGGAGGCACTCCACAAAGTCTCTTTCTTGAGGTCCAATACCATCCTGATTCTCCCAGTCTACCTGCATGTTGAGATCCCCCATAACAACTGTAGTAACATCTTTGCGACAGGCCAATTTCAGCTCCTGATTTAACTTACATCCCACATCCAGACTACTGTTTGGGGCCTGTAGATAACTCCCAAGAGGGTCTTTTTACCCTTAGTATTTCTCAGCTCTATCCACACTGACTCTACATCCCCTGATTCTAGGTCCCCCCACACAAGGGACTGAATATCATCCCTTACCAACATGGCCACCCCACCCCCTCTGCCCGTCAGTCTGTCCATTACGATAGCACGTGTAGCCTTGAATATTCATTTCCCAGGCCCAGTCCACTTGAAACCACGTCTCAGTTATCCCCACAATATCGTATCTGCCAATTTCCAAAAGAGCCTCAAGCTCATCCATTTTATTTCTAATGCTTTGTGCATTCATATATAGTATTTTTAATTTGTTACTGCCCTCACCTTCCCGACTGGCTTTGCGCTCTACCTTCACTTCCGCCCAGCTCCCGCCGCTCTCTGATGCGAAAAGTGTTTACTTGCGTGTTAAACACAAAATGTCACCACGCTCTGGCACCGTCTTAAACCACTGAATATAATATGACATTTTACTGCAATAGAGTTCATCTTTCTCTCTTCTTGCTGCTCCTCTGCTGCTCCTCCAGTCACTGCTTGACACCGGCTGGTGTCTGTGAAATGGGTTCCTGGGTCTCTGTAACGGGCTCTGGGGTGTCTGTAACCAGCCCTGAATTATCTGTAACAAGCCCCAGTGTCATTGTAATAGGCTCTGGGGTCTCTGTAACGGGCTCTGGGATCTCTGTAACGGGCTCTAGGGTCTCTATAACTGGTTCCGAGTTTCTGTAACAGGCCTTGGGGTCTCAGTAAATGGCCCCAGAGCCTCTGTAACAAGTTCTGAGGTCTTGGTTGTGGGCTCTGGGGTCTCTGCAATGGGCTCTGGGGTCTCTGGAACTGGCTCCACGGTCTCTGTAACAGGCCCCGGAGTCTCTGTAACAGGCCCCAAGATCTCTGTAATAGGTTCTGGGGTCTCTGTAACAGGCCCCAGGGTCTCTGTAACAGGCTTCGGGGTCTCTGTAACAGGCTCCGGAGTCTCTGTAACAGGCTCAGGGGTCTCTGTAACAGGCACCAAGGTCTCTGTAACAGGCTCTGGGGTCTCTGTAACAGGCTTCGGTGGCTCTGTAACAGGCTCCGGGGTCTCTGTAACAGGCTCCGGGGTCTCTGTAACAGGTCCCAAGGTCTCTGTAACAGGCTCTGGGGTCTCTGTAACCAGCCTCAGGGTCTCTGTAATGGGTCTGGATTCTCTGTAACAGGCTTCGGGGTTTCTATAATGAGCTCTGGGGTCTCTGTAACAGGACCAAGGGTCTCTGTAATAATCTCCAGGGTCTCTGTAATGCACTCTGGGGTCGCTGTAACAGGCTCTGGGGGTCTCTATAACTGGCCCAAGGTTCCCTGTAATGGGCCCTGGGTCTGTAACAGAGTCTCTATAGCAGGTTCCGGGGTCTCTTTGACAGGCTCTGGGCTCTTGATTATGGGCTCTGGGGTCTCTATAATGTGGTCTGGGTCTTGGTTATGGGCTCTGGGGTCCCTAGAACATGGTCTGGGTCTTGGTTATGAGCTCTGGGTCTTCGTAACAGGCCTACACCACTGCCACTCCTGCAACTGCCACATTCGAGCTGAAGCCATGAGTCTAGGGATGTTTAGGTTCCATCTCTCCCGGTCCCCATGCAACACTCCTCCAGACCGCTGCTACCACTCTACTGCCTGTCCTGTTTACCAACGTTTCCCCTACTACTGGCGCCCGGGCCTAGCTGTGGACCTGGATCCTTGGCTCAGCCTGTTGGTCCCGGCCTGGGGAGTCAGCCTGTGGCCTGCCTCTTGCTCACGGGAAGACCCCGTGCTGGGGTGTATCTGTGTCCGGCTCAACCTGCCATTGTTGAGACTGCCACAGGAGGCCTCCTACTTCACCGGCCTCTCTCCAGGCTTGAAAGAAAAACGAAGAGAAGAGAAAAAAAGCAAAAGTAAAATGAAAGAAAAGGAAACAAAAGAGAAAGAGAAGAGACAGGAGTGGCCAAGCATCTTGATTTGTTATGCTTGGAGGATGACAAGACAAGGTTGCAAACCAAAATAAATATGTTAAGTGAATCGGCTAAAATCTGGCAGGTGGACTATAATGTGGGAAAACGTGAAGTTGTTCACCCTTGGTGGAAAGAATAAATAAGCAGAGTATTATTTAAATGGGGAACAACTGCAGAATTCTGAACTGTTCTAGTAGTGAGTCACAAAATGTTGGTATGCAGGTACAGCCCAGAATCAAAAAGGCTAATGGGATGCTATCTTTTATTACAAGAGGAACTGAAGATGGAATTTTATGCTTAATTTATACAGAGCATTAGTGAGACTACATCTTGAAAGCTATGAGAAGGTTTTGTGTTCTTATTTAAGTAAAAATGTAAATGAGTTGGATGCAGTTCAGAGGTGGTTTACTAGACATGAATGGGCTGTTTTATAAATGTAGAACAAACATCAATACAGCGCAGGAATAGGCCCTTCAGCCCTCCAAGCCTGTGCTGACACATTTTGCCCTTCCATACTAAAACGGTCTTCACTTACAGGTCCGTATACCTCTATTCTCTTCCGAATCATGCATTTGTGCAGGTGCTTCTTGAACGCTGTTATTGTGTCTGCTTCCACCACCTCCTCTGGCAGCATGTTCCAGGCACTCACCACGTGTGTGTGAAAAACTTGCCTCACACATCCCTTTTAAATATCATCCTCCCCACCCCCCCACCCTTACCTTGAATCTGTGTCCCCTAGTAATTGACCCCTCCATTCAAGGAAGCATCATACTTTCCAGTCTATCCATGCCATGTGCAATCTTATAAACTTCTATCAGGTCACCCCTCAACATCTCGCATTCCAGTGAAAAGAAACCCAATCTATCCAACCTTACTTCATTGCTAAAATCGCCCATACCAGGCGACATCTGGTAACCTTTTCTGTACCCTCTCCAAAGCATCCACATCCTTCTAGTAGTGTGGTGACCAGAATTATATGCAATATGAAAATGTGGTCTAAATAAAGTTCTATACAGCTGTAGCATAACTTGCCTGTTCATATATTCACTGTGGAGGAGAAAGTGAGGACTGCAGATTCTGGAGATCAGAGCTGAAAATGTGTTGCTGGAAAAGCGCAACAGGTCAGGCAGCATCCAAGGAGCAAGAGAATCGACGTTTCGGGCATGAGTCCTTCTTCAGGAATGAGGAAGCCTGCTTGGCACACTTTCCTCATTCCTAAAGAAGGGCTCATGCCCGAAACGTCGATTCTCCTGCTCCTTGGATGCTGCCTGACCTGCTGCACTTTTCCAGCAACACATTTTTAGCTTATATTCACTGTCCCTTCCAATGAAGGTAAGCATGTTGTAGGATCTTTTTACTACCTTATCTACTCGCACCGCCACCTT
The DNA here is from genome assembly GCF_004010195.1 of Chiloscyllium plagiosum. NCBI lineage: Eukaryota > Metazoa > Chordata > Chondrichthyes > Orectolobiformes > Hemiscylliidae > Chiloscyllium > Chiloscyllium plagiosum. Next base: position 27,682,349 of record NC_057737.1, on the reverse strand, counting down.
CAGTGATCTGTGAACCTCCACACACCAATACTCTGAAGGGTTCTGTCATTCACTGTGTAATTTCCACCTGTACTTGACCTTCCAAAATTCATCACCTCACATTTGTCTGGATTAAACACCATTTGCCATTTTTCTGCCCATGCATCCAACTGATCTATGTCCTGCTGTATCCTCTGACAATCCTCCTCACTATCCACAGCCTCACCAATTTCGTATCATCTGCAAACTGACTAATTAGACCAGCTATGTTTTCCTCCAAATCATTTATGTATATCACAAACAGCAGAGGTCCCAGCACTGATCCCTGTGGAACACTATTAGTCACAGCCCTCCATTCTGAAAAGCATCCTTCTATTGCTACCATCTGTCTCCTATGACAAAGTCAGTTCTTTATCCCTCTTGCCAGCTCACCCCTGATACTATGTGACTTTATCTTTTGCACCAGTCTGCTATGAGGGACCTTGTTAAAGGCTTTACTGAAGCCCATGTAGAGAACATCAACCACGTTTCCCTCATCAATCATCTTCATTAGCTCTCAGAACGCTCAATCAAGTTAGTGAGGCATGACCTCCCCTGCACAAAACCATGCTGTCTATTACTAATCATTCCATTTGCTTCTAAATGCGTATCGATTATGTTCCTGAGAATTATTCAAACACCAATGTAAGGGTCACAGGCCTGTAATTTTCTGGATTATCCCCGTTATCCATCTTAAACAATGGTACAAAATTGACTATTCTCCAGTCTCTGGGACCACACCTATAACCAAAGATGATACAAGATGTCTGTTAATGCTCCAGCAATTTGTTCTCTTGCCTCCCTCAATATTCTTGACAGATCCTATCAGGACCCGGGGACTTATCGACCTTAAAACTTTTAAAGACACACAACACCTCTTCCTTTGTAAAAGCAACTTGGCTTAGAAATTCAACACTCCCTTCCCTGAGATCATCCTCCACCAATTCCTTGGCTTTGGTGAATACTGACACAACGTATTCATTTTGGATCTCACCTAATTCTTCTGGCCGCACACATGGATTCCCTCCTTTGTCATTGTGTGGCCAACCCTTTCCCTGGCTACCCTCTTGCTTTTTATATATGCATAAAAAGCCTTGGGATTCTCCTTAATCCTGTTTGCTAATGACATTTCTTGACCTGTTTCACCCCCTTCTAATTTTGTGTTAAGTCCTTTCCTACTTACCTTACATATTTAGAGTCATAGAGTCATAGAGATGTACAGCATGGAAACAGACCCTTCGGTCCAACCTATCCATGGTCCGACCAGATGTCCCAACCCAATCCAGTCCCACCTGCCAGCGCCCGGCCCATATCCCTCCAAACACTTCCTATTCATATACCCATCCAAATGCCTCTTAAATGTTGCAATTATACCAGCCTCCACCACATCCTCTGGCAGCTCATTCCATACACATACCACCCTCTGCGTGAAAAACTTGCCCCTTAGGTCTCTTTTATATCTTTCCCCTCTCACCCTAAACCTATGCCCTCTAGTTCTGGACTTCCCGACCCCAGGGAAAAGATTTTGCCTACTTATCCTATCCATGCCCCTCATAATATTGTAAACCTCTATGAGGTAACCCTTCAGCCTCCGACGCTCCAGGGAAAACAGCCCCAGCCTATTCAGCCTCTCCCTGTAGCTCAGATCCTCCAACCCTGGCAACATCCTTGTAAATCTTTTCTGAACTCTTTCAAGTTTCACAACATCTTTCCAATAGGAAGGAGACCAGAATTGCATACAATATTCCAACAGTGGCCTAACCAATGTCCTGTACAGCCACAACATGACTTCCCAACTCCTGTACTTAATACTCTGACCAATAAAGGAAAGCATACCAAACGCCTCCTTCACTATCCTATCTACCCGCGACTCCACTTTCAAGGAGCTATGAACCTGCACTCCAAGGTCTCTTTGTTCAGCAACCCTCCCTAGGACCTTACCATTAAGTGTATAAGTCCTGCTAAGATTTGCTTTCCCAAAAATGAAGCACCTCGCATTTATCTGAATTAAACTCCATCTGCCACTTCTCAGCCCATTGGCCCATCTGGTCCAGATCCTGTTGTAGTCTGAGGTAACCATCTTCGCTGTCCACTACACCTCCAATTTTGGTGTCATCTGCAAACTTACTAACTGTACCTCTTATGCTTGTATCCAAATAATTTATGTAATTGACAAAAGGTAGAGGGCCCAGCACCGATCCTTGTTGCACTCCACTGGTCACAAGGCCTCCAGTCTGAAAACAACCCTCCACCACTACCCTCTGTCTTCTAACTTTGATCCAGTTCTGTATCCAAATGGCTAGTTCTCCCTGAATTCCATGAGATCTAACCTTGCTAATCAGTCTCCCATGGGGAACCTTGTCGAACGCCTTACTGAAGTCCATATAGATCACATCTACTGCTCTGCCCTCATCAATCTTCTTTGTTACTTCATCAAAAAACTCAATTAAGTTTGTGAGACATGATTTCCCATGCACAAAGCCATGCTGACTATCCTGAATCAGTCCTTGCCTTTCCAAATACATGTACATCCTGTCCCTCAGGATTCTCTCCAACAACTTGCCCATCACCAAGGTCAGGCTCACCGGTCTATAGTTCCTTTGCTTGCCTTTACCACCCTTCTTAAACAGTGGCACCACGTTTGCCAACCTCCAGTCTTCCAGCACCTCACCTGTGACTATCGATGATACAAATATCTCAGCAAGAGGCCCAGCAATCACCTCTCTAGCTTCCCACAGAGTTCTCGGGTACACCTGATCATGTCCTGGGGATTTATCCACCTTTAACCGTTTCAAGACATCCAGCACTTCCTCCTATGTAATCTGGACATTTTGCAAGAGGTCACCATCTATTTTCCTACAGTCTCTATCTTCCATCTCCTTTTCCAAGGTAAATACTGATGCAAAATATTCATCTAGTATCTCCCCCATTTTCTGTGGCTCCACACAAAGGCCGCTTTGCTGATCTTTGAAGAGCCCTATTCTCTCCCTAGTTACCCTTTTGTCCTTAATATATTTGTAAAACCCCTATGGATTCTCCTTAATTCTAATTGCCAAAGCTATCTCATGTCCCCGTTTTGCCCTCCTGATTTCCCTCTTAAGTATACTCCTACTTCCTTTATACTCTTCTAAGGATTCACTCGATCTATCCTGACTGTACCTGACATATGCTTCCTTCTTTTTCTTAACCAAACCCTCAATTTCTTTAGTCATCCAGCCTTCCCTATACCTACCAGCCTTCCCTTTTACCCTGACAGGAATATACTTTCCCTGGATTCTTGTTATCTCATTTCTGAAGGCTTTCCATTTTCCAGCCGTCCCTTTACCTGTGAATATCTGCCTCCAATCAGTTTTTGAAAGTTCTGCCTAATACTGTCAAAATCGACCTTTCTCCAATTTAGAACTTCAACTTTTAGATCTAGTCTACCATTTTCCATCACTATTTTAAAACGAATACAATTATGGTTGCTGGCCCCAAAGTGCTCCCCCACTGACAGCTCAGTCACCTGCCCTGCCTTATTTCCCAAGAGTAGGTCAAGTTTTACACCTTCTCTAGTAGGTACATCCACATACTGAATCAGAAAATTGTCCTATACACACTTAAGAAATTCCTCTCCATCTAAACCTTTAACACAATGGCAGTCCCAGTCGATGTCTGGAAAGTTAAAATCCCCTACCATAACCACCTTATTATTCTTACAGATATCTGAGATCTCCTTATAAGTTTGTTTCTCAATTTCCCTCTGACTATTTCAAGGGCTTCATTGGTTCCCATCCTCCTAGATCTTATGTATGCTTACTTTTTCTTTTTGACCAAGAGCCAAATATCCCTGGTCATGCAAGGTTCATGTAACTTGCCATCCCTATCCTCCATTCTTGCAGAAACGTTTCACACCTAAACTCCTGTCAAATGCCTTTTGAAATACTCCCACAGGTCTGATGTGGATTTATTCTCAGACAGCCATGTCCAATCAAAATTCTCCAGTCCTTGCCTAATTCTAGTTCGCCTTCCCCAACTTAACACCTTCACCTGAGGACTGATGCTATGCTTAACCATGAGTATCTTAAAACTCACAGTAATATGGTCACTAGTCCCAAAATGCTCCCCCATTGAAACTTCACTCACCTGGTCGGTTTGTTTCCCAAAACCAGGTCCAATATAACCCCTTCCCTGTTTGGACTGATTACATACTGCATCAAGAAACCCTCCTGAATGGTCCTTACAAATTCTGCCCCATCCAAGCCCTTAGGATGAAGTGAGTCCTGGTTAATAAAGGGGAAGTTAAAATCACCCACCACAACAACCATGCTGTTTTCACATCTTTACAAATTCTGTCTACATATTCTCTCTTCTATCTCCAGCTGGCTGTTGGGAGGCCTTTAGTATACATCCAGCATTGTGATTTCACCTTTCCCATTCCTGAGTTCTACCCTTATTGCCTTGTTGCATGAATTCTCTGATATATCCTCCCTCATACAACTGTGAGATACTCCTATATTAGTAACGCAACTCCCAACCTCTTTTACATCCCTTTTAGTTAGGTTAGACATGCTGGGCTTGTTTTCAGTTGAATTTAGAAGAGTTGAAGTGCAAGATCCTGAGTGGTCTTGACAAAGTGGATGTGGAAGTGATGTTTTCTCCTGTGGGCAAATCCAGGACTCAAGGGCACTATTTTCTAACTTAGGAATCATCCTTTAAAGGCAGATGGGTGAATCGGCCAAGGAGTGGCAGATGGAGTTTAATTTAGATAAATGTGAGGTGCAGCATTTTGGAAAGGCAAATCAGAGCAGGACTTATACACTTAATGGTAAGGTCCTGGGGAGTGTTGCTGAACAAAGAGACCTTAGAGTGCAGGTTCATAGTTCCTTGAAAGTGGAGTTGCAGATGGATAGGAGATTGAAGAAAATCTTTGGTATGCTTTCATTTATTGGTCAGTGCATTGAGTACAGAAGTTGGGAGATCATGTTGTGGCTTTACAGGACATTAGTTAGTTCACTTTTGGAATACTGAGTGCAATTCTGGTCTCCTTGTTATAGAAAGGATGTTATGAAACATGAAAGGGTTCAGAACGGATATACAAGGATATAGCCAGGGTTGGAGGGTTTAAGCTATTGGGAGAGGCTGAATATACTGGGCTATTTTACCTGGAGCGTCAAAGACTGAGGGGTGACCTTGTAGAGGTTTATAAACTCATGAGGGACATGGATAGGGTGAATAGACAATGTCTTTTCCCTGTGGTGGAGGAGTCCAAAACTAGAAGGTATAGGTTTAAGGTGAGAGGAAGGATTTAAAGAGGACCTAAGGGGCAGCTTTTCCACGCAAAGGGTGGTGCATGTATGGAATGAGCTGCCAGAGGAAATGGTGGAGGCTGATACAATTACAGCATTTAAAAAGCATGTTGATATGAATAGGAAAGGTTTAGAGGGATATGGGCCAGGTCCTGGCAAATTAAACTAGATTAATTTAGGATATCTGGTTGGCATGGATGATTTGGACCGAAGAGCCTGTTTCAGTGCTATATATCTCTATGATTCAATGACTCTATTACAGAGATGAAGTGAATTTATTTTGTCAGAAGGTTGTGCAACTTTGGATCTTGCTGCCTCAGAAGGGGTCATTGAGGCCATTTTTAAATGTAGAGATAGATTCTTGTTTGGTAAGGGACTCATAGGTTATTGGGGAAGATGGGAGTATGGATTTTGAAACACAGACAGATCACCTCGGATTTTATTGAATGGCAAAGACTGTAAGACCATAAACTATAGTAGTGGAATGAGGCCATTCGGCCCACTGAGACTAATCTGACATCCAGGTGATGGCCTAGTGGGATTATTATTCAATTATTAATCTAGAGGCCTAGGTAATGTTCTGAGGACTTGAGTTTGAATCTTTCTGAGCCAGATGGTGGAATTTGAATTCATTAATAAATATGGAATTACCAGTAATTATAACTGTAAAGCCATTTGGTTCACTAATGTTCTTTAGGGAAAAATAACTGCCATCCTTACCTGGTTTGGCCTCCATGTGACTTCAGACCCATACCAATGTGGTTGGCTATTAACTGCCCTCTGGGCAATTAGGGATGGGCAATAAATGCTGCCTAGCCAATTATACCTCATCCCATGAATGAATTTCAAAAAAGAAAAAAATCCACCATTTGATCAGGCTTGAATTATCGCATTGTTTACTTCTGATCCTGATTTACATATCTGTATGTTAACTATACCAGTCAATCAAAGGCATTTTCTCCCTAAAATCTTTTGGTGAAATGGACTGTATAAAGCTTTATACCTGTTGCACCGTAACTCCCAAACAATCTTTCACAAAGTTCCAATTCAAAAGACAAGTAATCAAAGCATTAGAAAGTCTAATGCTTGCAAACAAGTAAGGAATTGGCTGAAAGGCCCAAGACTATCGAACTGTTTAGAGGGTGGGGAAAGTGCTGAATGAGATGCCAGAAAAGTAGTGGGGGAAGGGAGATGGGATAGGGGTGAATGGGTAAAAACCTGCTGTAGCAACTGTGTACAAAAGCCCAATGTTTCTGAAAAAGTCAATAACTGCTCTGCATGAAGCTTGCAATGGGAGCAAGGTGACAGATAGTTGTCACAGTCCATGTTGCAACTTGGTCAGTGGTCTCATCCACTGGCCTTTGATGTATTTCCTGAACTTTTACCTTCATTTCGAGGAATGGTTCATCTCTCTTCTCTTGTTCACCTCCCTGAAGAGGTCCTTTAAAAAAGCATCAGAGAATCTTCCCTCTATCAGAATTTCCTACTGTCTAACTCACCTCAAAGAAGTGGGGGATGTCTTTAAAAGGCGTTCGGACTGCCTGATGCCCTGCCTCCCTTCCCTTCCCCAAACAGGGACACAGCCAAGGAACAGCAGGGGTGGTGTTTGCTGCACCTCTAAGTCATTATAACCAGCCAGAAGTATCTTTTGGTTACCACGGCAATGTGAACAGGTCCAACTTATGTTCGGTTCCAGCAATTGAATTTCTAAATCATAAGGTGTACTCTGCAAACAGACAGAATAAAAGCACAGTGAAGTATTATCTGGAACTTCAAACTCTGGGAAACTCTGACCTAGAGACTTGGGTGCAAAGCCACTGTTTCTGTGTGTCAATATCTTCAGCACAAGAAAACAAGAAGTAGGAGCAAAAATGGGTCACTTGAGCCCTTCAGCTGGTTTTGTCATTCAGTAAGGCAATGATGATCATGATCTCAACTCCACTTTTTCCAAAGCTCTGACCTACTTATTGATCAAAGATCTGTCTAATGCAGCTTCAGTTACAATCAATCACCCGAGTATCTACTGCTCTCTGGGGAAAAGAATTCCACAGACGAATGACCCTCTAAGAGAGAGAGAAAAAAAATCCTCTTTGTCTTAGGCTTAAATGGGAGACTTCTAATTTTTAAACTATAACTCATAGTTCTAGACTCCCTCAAGGAAAGAAACATCTTCTCAGTTTCAACCTTATTAAATCCCCTCTCAAGATCTTATATGCTTCAAAATGATCACCTCTTAATTTTCTAAGGTCTAGTGGGTATAGACCCAAACTCCTTAACCTTTCCTCATAAGGTAACCCCTTCTTTCCGAGAATCCGTTCAGTAAATCTTCCGAAATTGCTGCAACTGTGCATATTTCCTTAAGTAAAGCGACTAAAACCCTGCAAGTGACTTGTACAGCAATATTTAGCTGATTTTACATTCAATTCCACTTGCAATAAATACTAACACTCCTTTGTCTTCCCAATCACTTGCTATATCTGCATACCAATGTTTTGTGATTCATGTACCAAGACACCCAGGCTCCAGCATGTCATAGAGTTCTGCAGCCTCTGTCTCCATTTAAGTAACATGCTGCTTTTCAGTTCTTCCTGCCATATTATACTCCATCCACCAAAAGCCTCCAATATGATGGTCACACACACTACAAGCTGGAAGTGAATCAGCCCTCTAAGTTGATGGAATAAAAGAATCGGGGCCTGTACCTGAAAAAGTTTTAAATACTTTGATTTTGAGAAATAAATGCTTGTTTGAGGACTTAACTGCAATACTGGCTTTCTTTTCTAGTAAATGAGGCCTACTTATTGTCTAATAGGCATCAGTCCTTTAATTCTGCCACTGACAAAGCAATACTATTGACCAGTATGAATTAAGCTTCATAGCAGCAAATTCTGGCCCCTGCCTACAAACCTCATATTTTCCAACATCATCATCAGTAACCTCCACCATCCTTGCTTCCAGACCCGAAAGGACCTTTCCAAATCATCACCAATGTGCCTCTTCTGAAGATCACTGATACTGTCTCCTAGGTTTCTCCATCTCATGCATGTCCCAAATGTCCCCAGCCCAGGTACCCTTTTAATAGCCTATCTAAGTCACTATTGCATTGGTCATTGAGCTCACTTCTTAAGCAAGCTGTCAGTTCCGGTGCCTGAATGCTGCTTGTGGCCTTGACAGTAATGAGACCAGAGGCCTTATTTTTGATCCAGGTTGAGGGACGGTTCCCAATGTTCACTGTGTGTCTGTTTCCATCACGCCTGCATTTCTAACTCACTGATCCTTTGATATAATCTGTCTTCTGCAGATTAAAAAAAGTAAATACAATACTCTTAATTCCAGCTTTTAATTACATAAAATGGTCAAAGACTCCAAAATGGAATGTAAATATTTTCTCAAGACCATAAGACGTAGGAGTACAAGTAGACCATTCAGGCCATCAGGTCTGCTCTCTGTCCAATGAGATCATAGCTGATCTGATAACCCCTAACAGCACTTTGTTGCTTTTTCCCAATAATACTTGATCCTTCTGCAAATTAAAAATCTGTCCATCTCAACATTGAATATACATAATGCCTCAGGCTCGATAGCTCTCTGCAGTAAAGAATTTCATAGATTCATTATCTACTGAGGGGTCCTCCTCATCTCTGTTTGAATGGGCAACCTCTTAATCTGAGGTTATGCCATTAGACAACTCTGCCAGTGATGGTGCCAGTGATAACCCAGGTTCGGCTCTGGGTCAGATTACATTCAGTACAAAACACCTTTCATGTTGCAATGACAGAGAGAAATCTTCAAAGTTTTCTGGTAACCATTGGGCAATTTGCAAATCAGTAACAAGCATATAATTAGTTTAATGGCATTTTGGTTCAGCTTCCAAAAGCTATTGTACATCACCAGTAAAACTGCCTTATAAACCTCACAATGTACCATTGCGCAACAAATCACAACAGTGATGTTCTGAGGACTCTTTGCAATGGTACCTGTTACATCTATAACAACGGAGTTCGTACCTTAGTTGGGAGAACCCTCAGGTGGTTTGGTTTTGTATTTGATGCTAATCCAGGAAACAAAGGCTGTTACTTTTAAAATTAGCAGGACGTGATTGACAGTTTGTCAACTAGGAACATAGCTCTCCTTTGGAGCTGTGAAAAGCAGCAGTAAATATCAACTTATTAATACATGTGAGGTATGACATGGTTTTAAATTTTTTTTTAGATTAGATTAGATTACTAACAGTTTGGAAACAGGCCCTTCAGCCCAACAAGTCCACACCGACCTTCCGAAGCACACCCACCCAGACCCATTTCCCCCTACATTTACCCTTGCACCTAACACTACAGGCAATTTAGCATGGCCAATTCATCTAACCTGAACATTTTTGGACTGTGGGAGGAAACTGGAGCACCCGGACAAAACCCACACAGACACGGAGAGAATGTGCAAACTCTACACAGTCAGTTGCCTGTGTCGGGAATTGAACCCGGGTCTCTGGCGCTGTGAGGCAGCAATGCTAACCACTGTGCCACCGTGCCGCCCACTTTCTGTCTTGCTTATGAATAAAACTGAGAAATTATTAACTTGCTGAGTTCTGCCACTCAAAAATCAGTCCATCCATTTCCTTCATGGTATGGAGAGGGGGCATGGAGCGAAAACCCAAAAAAAACTTTATTCTCTTCTGTATTTTCATGTTTAAATTTTGTTTCTTTTTAAAAAATGGACAAAATTCCTGGACTGAAAGAATAGCCAAGGCTGATCATGCGATTGTATTTCCAGAAGCTTCTGAACCCCCTGAATTATGGGTGGCACAGTGGTTAGCACTGCTGCCTCACAGTGCCAGAGACCTGGGTTCAATTCCCGCCTCCGACAACTGTCTGTGTGGAGTTTGCATATTCTCCCCGTGTCTGCATAGGTTTCTTCCAGGTGCTCCGGTTTCCTCCCACAGTCCAAAAATGTTCAGGTTAGGTGAATTGGCCATGCTAAATTGCCCATAGTGTTAGGTGAAGGGGTAAATGTAGGGGAATGGGTCTGGGTGGGTTGGTCTTCGGAGGGTCGGTGTGGACTTGTTGGGCCGAAGGGCCTGTTTCCACACTGTAAGTAATCTAATCTAATTGTACAGATCTTTCAACTACAGCTGACACATTGGGTCTGGAAATCAGCTATCTGCCACTTGCCATCTCTGAACAAGGGAAAGCATCAGAACCTATTATGATACTAAAATGAACAATTGCTTTTACAGTCACCTTGTCATCTTTAAATGGAAACACTAATAGGGGAGATAAAACTACATTGTTAACAATTACCTTCCAATTAGCCTTCTGAGAAGACTGAAACATGATCCTGCTGAATTATCTATGCACATAATTTTGGGATACTAAGTCAGCTGCTGGTTGACCTCCAGAGGGAGAGCAGGACTTCAGGCTGAGTTGGCAGCCTGCCTTGAACCCTCCAACTCAGTCTCCACATTGCTGGCTGGTAAGAAGCCTACATTTTGTCTGCAAGCAGGAGAATGACTGGGCCCAGTTCATCAAGGAAGCTATTACGGGACATTGACCTCAATGAAGTAGGAAGTCATGTGGATTGATGCACATGGTGCTGTTAGATTGAGAGATTTCAGATTTTGACCCAGTAAAGCAATAGAATTCCAAGTCAGGATGATGTGTGACTTTGCGGGAATCTTACGGGGTTGGTGGTGTTCCCTTGCATTTACTGGTCTTGGCTTTCTAGGTGGTAGACCTTGTAGGCTTGGAAGGTGCTGATGAAGGGACCTTGTGAGTTACTGCCATGCCAGACAATACAGGTTTTGTTTTTGGGGGGTTCTCTTTATCAAAGGCACTCAATGGGCTGATGGAGGGAGATGATGGCCACCTTTGTTACTGATCCTCCTGTCACCCTCTCTCGTGACCCCCCAAACTGAGTAACCAACCACCCCAAACCCACAAAACACTCATTATAGACTTGGAACTTTTGCAAAGACCAGACAAGACCTACAAATTGAGAGCTATAGCATACCGGGTGATATTTTGCCATCATTATCTTATTTACCAAAATACTGTTCAAAGACGTCATTGAGAATTGCATTATGTCAGAAACTTTTCATCAAACCCACGAATGTCGCAATTCGTGCAGTCAAGTTCAGTTTCAATACAACATGGACACCCAAATACAGTTGGTTCTGATATAACATGATAGTTGCATTCTCATGCGATCTCCTGATATAAGAAAATAATGTCTGGGGATATGTAGGATTAGCCATGGGAAATGCAGGGTTACAGCGATAAGGTAGTGGGGTGGGTCTGGGTGGGATGCTATTCAGAGGGTCAGTGTGGACTCAATAGGCTGAATGGCCTGCTTCCACGCTGTAGGGCTTCTGTGATTCTATGAAAAGTTTGAGCTTCCAAGGTTGGATTATGTAAAGAAAGAAGCCTTCTCATCTGGAAAATGTTCTGATCACACGTTGTTGATGATGGTGTTGCTGAAGTTAGATCATAAAACAGCAATATTACGGCAAGTTGCATTGGTGTAATAAGCCTCATTCAAACAGTGGATGCCTATCTAAACAAGCCCTTCAAGGATAACATGAGGAAAAAGTGAAATGACTGGATGGTGAACAGAGAGAAGATGTTCATCAAGAGAGGCAGCATAACATTAAACCTGTGTGAGTGTGCTACAGAGGCCTGGGTTTATATCAGAATGGACATTGTTGTCCAATCATTCAAGAAATATGGGATATCCAATGCACTTGATGCCACAGAAGAGGATTATTTGTGGAATGATAAGGCCAATGGTGACATTTGAACTCATGATCCATATGATGATGGCATATTGGGATGAGTTATTTAATTCTGAAGATAAAGATGAGAGTCATTTTTTTGGATTTTGATGCCTGCTCAGTGCAGAACCTGCTGTTAAGTATCGGTAGTACTGGGGTTCTGCTGTACTGTAAGAGAATTGAATAAAGTTGTGTAACTTTGTATGTAGCTTTTGTTTTTGGTTCATTTGATAAATGTAATTCATATATTGCAGAGAAATTAATGCCTGTCTTCATGGAGGCTATTAGTTATTTATGAAAGTGTAAATAATGAAATTACTTTGGGTCTATTTGTGACATTTTAGGGTCGAGGTGGCAGGGACCATGACTAATTAGACAAGTACAATAGCAAGGTGATGGGGGAGGGTGGACTTTAACCTTGCCAAAAATTATATGTAAAGTTCAATCCCTTACTTTATAACTAAAGCTTAGAAGCTCAACATTTAGATGAGTATATGGGAGGATGTTCCTTTTCTTATACTTAGCCATGATATAAACCCAATTTGAAATCTAACTCCACAAAATACACTTCTTGTGGGAATTCATGTTTCTATGCCTCCTACGGTTCCTATCCCTCCAAGATGTTTGCTCAAGATACTCCCTCAATTATAGTTGAAACAAATATCAGAAAGAACATAATTTTTTTTAGAGGATTCTGCTATTTAGTACATTGTCTAATGGAGTGGGGTTGATATAAGATTCTAGCCATTAATTCATTTCTAGTATTGTCAGCTTTACAATTCAGCAAAATTGTTATCTGAGTGCTCAACATTACATCACTCTGAGTTGGCCCTGTCCTGTGCAATAATAGACTTGAAGCTAATTAAGCATACAGAGGAATCAAGGTTGAATTGTGTCAGACTATCAGTTTGTTAATAAGTTTCTAAAGCAACTATAATGATTTGTATACATTCCAAATCTTGTGCAAAAAAAAGGCCTCAAACCTCTTCACACAAAGAAGAGAGACCTTGGACACCGAGCATGGAGAAAAGGGAGGAGAAATGAAAGCATGTGGAGGAAGCAAAATATTTTAAGGAAATTTAAGAAAGCAGGAAGAAAAATGATAAAGCATGGAGAAATCCAAATTTGATTGAATAATTGATTGATTTTATTATTGTCACATGTACAGAGATACAGTGAAAAGTATTGTTCTGTGTGCTATTCAGGCAAATCATACCTTACATAAGTACATCAGGGTAATAGAACAGAATGCAGAATATATTGTTACAGCTACAGAGACAGATTGACTGTAATATATGAGGGGTCCATTATGCTCAATGAGTGTGGAATTTTTTTACATGCATTATTCAGATTAGATTACTTACAGTGTGGAAACAGGCCCTTCGGCCCAACAAGTCCACACCGACCCACCGCAGCGCAACCCGCCCAGACCCATTCCCCTACATTTATCCCTTCACCTAACACTACGGGCAATTTAGCATGGCCAATCTACCCTACCCTGCACGTTTTTGGACTGTGGGAGGAAACCGGAGCACACCCACGCAGACAATGTGCAAACTCCACACAGTCAGTCGCCTGAGGCGGGAATTGAACCCAGGTCTCTGGCACTGTGAGGCAGCAGTGCTAACCACTGTGCCACCGTACCTTTCTTCAAACAAAATCATTCCATGCCCATCTGCTCTTTCTAATTACCACCTGGTTTTAACTTCTTTTTCTTTAACATACCCACCTCACAGCTTTATGCTTCCTTTATCTTAAACACCTTTCTCCCTCCAGTCAAACCTCCACCTTTGTTAGCACACCAACCAGACCTTGATAAGCTTTTTAAGTATGGCTGTACTAAATGGCTGATCTGATTGTAATCTCAAATTCACATTCCTGTCTACCCTTGAAAACCTTTCACCCCATGGCTCAGCAAGAATCTGTCTACCTATGCACTAAAAATATTGAAGGGCTCTGTTTCCACCACATTTCAGGAAGAGAACTCCAAAGGCTCATGACCCTCTGGCCTGATCTCTGATTTAATTGTCAACACCAGATTTTTAAACAGCAACCCCTCATTCTGGGTACTCCCATAAGTGGAAATATCCTCCACCCCATCAACACTCTTCAAGACGTTATATATTTCAGTCAAGTTGTGTCCCATTTTTCACAACTTCAGTGAATACAAGCCTTGCCTGTCCAACCTTTCCTCATAAGCCAGTACACTCATTCCAGGATAAACTTCTCTAAACGGCTTCCAATGCATTTATATGCTCCCTTCAATAAGGTGACCAAAATTATGTACAGTACTCCAAATGTGGTCTCACTGGTGCTCCGTATAAATTATGTCAGAAGTCACACAATATCTGGTTATAGTCCAACAGGTTTATTTGAAATCACAAGCTTTTGGAGCGCTGTTCCTTCATCAGGTGAAAACTTCACCTGATGAAGGGACAGTGCTCTGAAAGCTTGTGATTTCAAATAAACCAGTTGGACTATAACCTGGTGTTGTGTGATTTCTGACTTTATCCACCCCAGTCCAACACAAGCACCTTCTACATGATGTACAAATGAAGGATAACTTCCCTACTTTTGTATTTAATTCCTATCACAATAAACGATAACATTCTGTAACCCTTCTTAATTACTTGTACTTGGTGGATAATGTTTTACAATCATGCATGACGATACCCTGATCCCTCTGCACCTTGGAGTTCTGCAATCACTCAACATTTAGATGTGCAGTGATCTTTAAGCATCCAATGACTTCAATTCTTCGTATCATTCTCTTCTCACATTTCTGCTCTGTTATTCCTATCTGTGGGACATACACGCTTCTTGCTTGTCCCTGTTCCCACTTATCTGAAGACAGTAGGTATATCTCTAAAACTGGCCGATCATTCCCTTCTATGCTCTATGATCTTGGGAATCTCCAAACAATTTGTATTTGGTCTCTTCTTGATCTATCCCATACCATAGAATCTGCAAACATAACATAAGCTCAATGTGCTAATTCCACCTCTAATATTTCACATCCCTTCCTCCATAATTTTGATCTCCCACCCTAAATTCTCAATTCCTTCCCTCTCCCATGCTTAGTGTCCTGAGTAACCCTTTCCTCTGAATATATTCTTCGCTGGCCTGCTTTTCTTCTGTCTTTGTAAGCTCTTTACTACTTGTGTTGCAGATTGGGCTCCCAATTCTCCTCCCTAATAATTTACAATCACTGATCACCTTCTTTTTCCCCAACACATTAAACATAAAATTTATACTGCAGCTTATTATGGGAAGTTGCTCCAGACTGAGAATCCTTCCAAAACAGCCTGTTTCCCTAATTATGATCACCCCACCATGCTTTCCCCCAAGTTTGTTGATTGACGTGTTCTGGCACACACCTCTAGAGCAGCTAGGACCTGAAGCCAGACATTTCTGCACTACAAGGCGGTCAGAATTGTTGATAGTGCTTTGTACCTAAACTGTTGTCTGAACTTCAACTCTAGATGACCTCCACACTGGCTCCTCTTTTCACTTTTACAAATCTTCTCAAAACTCTTCTCTTCAGCAAAACTTTCCTCCTCATCCCCTGTTTCACCTCCTTCTGCCTCAGCCCTCACGCACAAAACACTTTGGATACTTTCCACTTTTGGGACGCTCGCAGATCTTAAACTCCCAATGGGTTAAAAGGCAAAATCCTGGTGGAACTCTGGACTGTGAATTGGTAAATGGGACTGAATTGAATTCGGCAAACTTTTTTCCCCACAGCCAAGAGTGTGAGTTACCAAGCAACCCCAGATGTTCTGCCCTGCCAGAACTCACACTACCTGAGAGCTATTCTGAGTCCTGCTGAGGCTTTTAAACTCACAATCTACCTTCACTAGAGAAACATAATTGATCCTTCCTCAAATCAAGAGGCCCACTTAATTCACTGAGAATGGCAAACAGAAGAACATGGTTTTCTTCAGGTTCTCCACTCTGTTATCAGAGTGGCATGTCACCACTTTGATATCCTGCTGGGGGTTTTGGATAATTTGCAGATCTGAGCTTGTAGGCTTAATACACCGACCCCAGCCAAACAGGTTGACGCTGTACCTACCATTTTGTACATTCTTTTGGCCTGGGGCTAAAATAAAGGGATAGGGGAGGTTCTGCTCCTCCACAATTGTTTCAGTGGTGTAGACCTGTAGGAACTTCAAATCTGGTCTTTGATTTTGTTGTTGAAGGCATGAATATTGGCTATAGAAAGAAAAGATAAGGTGAAAACTGGATGATGTTATGGAATTGTAAGAAACATAGATACATAGAAAATAGGAGCAGGAATAGACCATTCAGCCACTTTGAGCCCGCTCTGCTACCAATGTGATCATGGCCGGTCATCCAAGTCAGAACACTGTTCCCACTTTCCCTCCCCATACTCATTGATCCCTTTCAACCTGAGGATCACCATGCCTCAGGCAAGGAACAGGTCGAGAGGGAGAGTCCTTCAGAGTGGTACTGAAGAAAGGTCACCGGACTCAAAACATTAACTCTGCTTTTTCTTCACAGATGCTGCCAGAACTGCTGAATTTCTCCAGCAATTTCTGTTTTTGATTGTTTCACATCCCCAGCATCCATAGTTCTTTGTTTTATTTTGAGGAAAGAAATAACTTTACTGTCCCAATGATTTGGCCACATGTACAGAACACATTAAGAAGCTGTTGGGCCAAATGGCCTGTTTCCACACTGTAGGGATTCTACAAAAAAAAATCATGCAACCATGAGCTGAAAAGGATTAGGTAACAAAAAAAGCCTCAAAGTTGAAATGGAAAAAGTAGATATATGAGAGAAAAATTGAGAGCCAAGAAATTAAATGAAATTGGAGTGGGGTTGAGAAGAAACAGAAGTTGCCGCAGACATTGTGTCCTCACTATGAAATTAGTTTAGCTGAGTATTATATTAACATGGTGGTATTCATTTTATCCTTTTGGCCTTTTTGATGACCCTGATGAATTTAAATCAATGTGCTTCGTGTCCTTTGAATTCAATATTAACACAGAAGTTTTGGCTTCTGTCTATATGCTCACCGCCCTTATAAGACCAAGAAAGCCTTTTTAATTATTACTTACCTGATTTGTCATTTTTAGTTTGTAAATGTTTTCCATGAAAAGCATTTTATAATTCATATTATTTCCAAGCATTTTATAAGCCAACTCACTCCTAAAATCTCACTGGGGCAATAATTTCATTCAACAATTAGGGAGCACATGATGTGAATTGAACATATTAAATGTTCAGTCATTTGGTTTAACTTAATTAACTCTTACGCACAGATTAATCAAATCTGGTCAGCTGTTATATCTTATTGTGTTGCTTATGGCATTTCTTTGGACTATTAAAAGTCTTATCCTTGTAACTGATTTCCAGGTGGCAAAACATTTAACATTTGTCACTATTTTAGCTGTAAAGCTTTGAAAAACATAGTTTTCCCTTCACTTTCTGACACCACATTTCAAAAGTTCTGCAGGATCAGTTAAGATCTGCCTAGAGGCTGACCAAAGGCTTGAGGCCTGCCTGAAAACAGCCAACCTGACCCTCCCCCGCTCTCACTCAGATCCAGTGCTGCAAACAGAATAAGATGCTCTTGTACTAAATGCCTCCTTTTGTTAATCCTTTTCTTGATTAAAATGCTTTTGTTCTTTTTTCTCTTCTTCAATCTCTAACCCACATTTTAAAAAAAAACACCTTGTGTGAACAAGCTAGAAAGTACTTTGATTTGATTCCCCATCTGCACTGAATTAAGCAGATTTCAATTGGAGTGGCAGTGGGAGACATACAATTAGTTTTAATGTCCTTAGCTTATGGAGGAGAAAATCAGACACCAATTACTATTCAGTTACTTTTGTGGGAAAGTACAAACACATCAGGATAGTAGGTCAGAGAGCAGGTTAGACCTGTGTGCTATGTGCTTGAGTAGCCTGAGAACTCATAAAGTGGTCTGTCTAAGCAGCATATGATCTCTTTGTCCTTGTTTGTTATGATCTGCCTGTACTGCTCGCAAAACAAAGCTTTTCACTGTACTTAGGCATTTTTGGTTACAATAAATCAAATCAAATGAAATATTCTTATGTGCACCCAGACACATTGGAAAGTAAAAGTTACAGCTTATCCTGTTTTTGCTCCCCCCCCCCCTTAATTGAACAGAAGGTTCAATGGATTACTTCCTTTCTGAGCTGGTTTTCCAGTCTGTCCAGTTTTTCTGATGTTCGCTGGGCACGCATGTTCCTACACAGCTGAGCTGTTACTTAGACTCAGCCAAATGTTATTTTCCATGATCTTAAGAACAATTACTTGAGAGAGGAGCTGGAAGGCACTGCATGTTTGTAAAACTTTACCTCACCATCGATAGGGAGGAGCAGGGAGAGAGAGTAACACAACAAGACCAGTTTAAAACTAGAGGACAAAGGTTGAAGTTAAGAGGGGAAAGATTTAAAAAGGGGTAACTTTTTCATGCAGAGGGTGGTGGGTGTATGGAACAAACTGCCAGAGGAATTGGTGGAGGTGGGTACAATTACAACATTTAGAATGCATCTGAATGAGTAAATAAATAGGAAGGGTTTAGAAGGATATGGGTCAAGTGCTGGCAAGTGGGACTGGGTCAGATTGGGATGTCAGGTTGGCATGGATGAGTTGGACTGAAGGGGCTGTTTCCATGCTGTATGACTCTATGATTCTAATGTTGACATCAAGATACCGTTATTTGTCGAAATTATAACTTTTCACTTCTTTATTCATTTTATTCTTTTTATGGCTAGAAGTTCTCTACACCTCCAGCAGGACAGTCCCACCATCTTGCTGCCATTTATAAATGACATTTCAAAACTATCTGAATCAAGTCAAAATACTGTTGATGCCGCAAAACTGAAACAAATGCAGGCAGTCCTGGAGAAACTCAGCAGGTCTAGCAATGCCCCTCTATAAATGAAAGTATATCTTTATCTGACGTTTTGTGCATCTATTTTTCCAACCCTATTAAAATGCTTATTTATCTTTTATTTCTTCAAAAATATGGCAAAGGATTAAACACTGATTTTTCTCTTTACAAATATTGGGCTGCTGTATACTGTTAGCATATTCTAGTTGGTCCTGTTCTTTAATGGAATGAGAACACCACTGGCAAGGCCAGCATTTGTTGCCCACCCCTAATTGTACTTGAACTGAGTAGTTTGCAGGTCCATTTCAAGAGATAGTTAAGACTCAACCACATTGCCATAGGTCTGGAGTCACGTGTAGGCCAGACCAAGTAAGAATTGAAGATTTCTGTCCCCAAAGGATGTTTGCGAAACCAAAGGGTCTTTCCAACAATGATGGTTCCATGATCAACATGACTAAGACCTGCTTTTAAATCCACATTTAGAAACTGAACTTGAATTTACATAGCTTCTCCAGTGGGCTTTTAACCTCTACCCTCAAAGCATTAGCCTCTAAATTACTAGTCTAGTGTCATTACCATTATATCCCTAGCTAGCTTCCCTTTATACTTGTGCGAAGAAAATTCAGCATGTCCACAATGACACTCACCAATTTTTCTAGATGCACCATAGAAAACATCTTCTCTAAGTGCATCACAGCTTGGTATGGCAATTGCAATGCCCAAGATCTCAAGAAATATTACAGAGAATTATGAATGCAGCCGGGTCCATCACGAAAACCAGCCTTGCACCCCATTGACTCCGTTTACACTTCCCGCTGCCTCAGGAAAGCAACCACCATAATCAAAGACCCCACCCACCCTGGTTTACTCTCTTCTACCCTCTTCCATTGGGCAGAAGATACAAACGTTTGAAAACAGGTACCAACAGATTTAAGAACAGCTTCTTCCCCACTGTTATCAGATTTATGAAAAGACCTCTAATTTATTAGAGGCAATCTTTCTCTGTACCTGTAACACTATAATCTGCATTCTGTTCTATTACCCTGGATGTATTTGTGTAAGGTATGATTTGTCTTGTTAGCACGGAAACAATATTTTCCATTGTATCTTGGTGCATATGGCAATATAAATCAAATCAAATTTTTACTGAATTTATTGAAGTGTTTGACATCAAGGTTCATTACTGAACCTGTTTACAAATTTACACTGAAACACAAACTGCTCACAATAAATATCTTAACCCTGTAAATTGTTCTTTAGTTTGTTTTTAACTTTTAATTAATTGTACAAAGTTTTGTTCGAGGTTAGTCAACCCATAATCAAACCTTGTTTCATTTGTATGACTTAATATTGTACGTATGTTAAAAGTTATATATGTTCTGGTCAATAAGGTGTCATATACTTTAATGGTAATCAATACATGAGACTTTAAAAAGTAAAAAACTTTTTTATTTCTAAGATTGAGAAAACAAAGTTTTGAGGATACAGTGGTTCACAGTTCTCTACATTCTGTGGAGTAGTGGCTATGCTGGTTTTGTGGCAATCAAATCAAACTAAAAATGAGGAATGCAGCACCAAAGGGTTTTGGGGAGTGTTTGTTTTAAGAATAAAAGGCATATCCAATATAAAATTACTACTTCAACTACCCAGCATTACTGAAAGAGCAGCGTTTGACCCCAGGATAAAATTAATTTCTAGACGCATTTCAAAACTGGGCAATATGTTGTTGAGCCACAGATTTTGTACGGTGCACTCGATATCAATTTAACGTAAAATTAGGGCTCTCAGCAAAAACGACTTTGCAATTGCGAGGGGTTTTGTTTCGATCCTTCCACTACCCCCATAGGCATTGCAGTCGCAGCCATACCCACTGAGCATGCGTGATGCTGATGGACTACAACTCCCAGAGTGCCGACCTGCACCGGGGCATGCGCATTGCGGCCCAGTCGGTATGTTGTTTGTTACAGTGTAACCAGCTGGCGGGGCTACAGTGATACTGCTGGGATCATCATTCTGCATGCTGATAGAGTACTGCCTTATCCCACCCAACCTCCTCTCCTTCTCTAATCTCACTGCCTCCTCCTGCTCCTCCCAAGGAACTTTAAAAAAAATTATTTGCAGATCAAGTGGGAATCATATAAGGAAGGGGGCTCTTTGCAAGCTTAGATGGTCCACAAATGAGAAGGAGGAAAAGATGGAGCTGCATATCTTAGAGCACAGGCTGAAAGTAGCAAGTATAGCCAAGGACGGTATCCAGTTGTTTACCCATGGATTAATCAAACTTGCTTTTCTGCCGTCAAAGACGAGGTAAGTGCAATGGGCTGGGGGAGGGGATGGGGAAAGAAAAGGAACACAAAAGGTAAGAGACACTCTTGGATTCCTGCCTTTAAATTGAAAAAGCGCTGGAACAGAGAGAGAAAAACAAGAGTTGATGTCATTGCTTGGACATTGGGGGGCTGAAGGGAAGGTAACTGGCAGCATTAACCTGAACTGTTTTTTTTATATAAAAAATAAAAACACTAACCTCGCTACTTAGCAGGGCCTACTGCAACAGTCATTGTCAACCTCACAAGACAATGTGATGGGAACACAGCGGGAAAGTGGAGTTAAAATGAAAAATGAGAGCGGGGAAGGACTGAAAGGGGGGAGGGTGACGGTGGGTGTTAGAAATGAAAAACGGGGCAAGCGATCGGTGTTTGATTGCAGGAACTGGCGGAGTGCAAGCCACTGTTACACTGAAGAGGATATTCAGCACAGGGCAATATCCAAGACAGTGTTTTGTTCAATGCAGCGCTTGCCGGAGAACCTTCCCCACTTGGGTTAACAGGAGAAAGCCAGCTTCATTGCAATGACACCTGATCGCACACATACACAGACAGGCAACCAGAGCTGGGTTATGTAGACGACTTCCCTCCTCCCTCAATGCAAAAAAAAACTGTTTTTCGTGTTTATTTTTCCGCTTGTAAACACAGAAATCACGATGAATATGTATATACCGTTTTTCGATCCAATCTGCAGGTCTTGTTTTCCAGGTCCGCTGGATATTTCACGATTCCAGCTCAGAGTTTTATCGCCTTTGTTTTAACAGTAGCACATAGAGCCGTAAAAACCCGGTGTCTTTTTTCTTAAGATAACTTTCAGACATTGTGGATTATTAACTGCGGTTGAGCAAGTGTTTTTTTTAAATCTGCTCATTTAAGATCTTCGCTGTCATAAAATTTGATATTTATCCAAATTGCACTTCCTTTTGTGAACATGCTCGAGGGTTTTTTTTTGGAAATACCTTCGATGCATTCATTTCTTTATGATGTGTGACTTGCTCTCTGGTCGAGCTCGATCAGCACACGATTTATCATACTGTTGCGAAAATGCATCTGAAGTTAATTCATCTTCATGACAACCAAGTTCCCCGTGCAGCCGGAAAGTTTAAACTGCACAAATAAACCTGTTTAGCGCCGCCGTGGCTCATCTTGCAGGGAAAGTTTGGAGAAAATATTTTGTTTCGCTCTTCAGACCCTAACGTGCTGCACGTTTCTAAGTTTGCTGCTCCTTTCCTTCTAGCATTGCAGAAATCATGGCATGCACGAAGGGGAAAAAAAAACCGGTCTGACAATCTGGCGTTACTGAGCTTTAATTCATTGCAAGTGGAAGCCTCGATTGTGTTAGATTCTTTAAAAAGATGCACTTTGTAGCTGTAATGCAGCGCAGTACATAGCAGTCAGAATAAAAAGGCACAAACATGCACTGACTGCACTGGATTTCTGGACCTGTTTACTTGATCGGTTGAAATAAGCGATATTATTCAGCTCATTAAATATACACTTGTACTCAAAATGCTTCATGTTGGTATGAAAGATAGACCACAGCGGTTGGTCGGAAGAAACCGCGAGGCCATAACTTGTGTGTGAATTAAGTAAACTTGAGGCGGAAACTTTTTTTTTTAAGAAAAAGTTGTAATTACAGGAACCAAAGTAGACTGGAACAGGAGCAGAGCACGTTTCCAGCATGCTGGCAGCACCCAGACTGCCGACTGAAAGGCTGTGGAAAAGTACAAGTTGCAGAGCAGCAGGCAGGGGATTGGAGGGTTGCAATAAATAAGTAGTGGTGAGGGGATTGATTATAAATCTGGAGGAGGAGCTGAATAATAATAGGATTTTGAAAGCCTGTTTGACTGTGAATGATTTGTAACCCTTAGCAAAGGCACTTACAGCTGTGCAATACGTATGCGAGATGGAGTAATGTAATCAGAATGTGGAACTTGGGCAAGCTGCAAAATACCAAAAGAATGAGTTTTGAATTTAACTTTTTATTCTTGGCCAGTCTGAAACATCTCCTCAGCTTGGTTACATATCTTTAAGGTTTACAGCAAAGTACCAATTGGATTTGTATAATGAAAGCAATTTAAAAATATGGAATGTCTTTGGGGAAACTGCACTTTTATCATTTAGTTGAAGCAAGCTTATTTGAGGTAGCCACCTAAATAAACTGCCAGCAGAACAGATGAAAGATACAGACCCAGTAAAATGCAGGAGGAATAGAAAGGGTTATGGGGTGGAAAGCAAGAAAATATAGAACCTTGTATTTACATTGTACTTTTTACGACCTCTGGATGTCCCAAAGCACTTTACAGCCAGTGAAATACTTTTGAAGTGTACTCACTGTGTAATGCAAGAAATGTGGCAGCCAATTTGCATATGATATAGGCTCACTGACAGTGATGTGATCACAACTAGATAATTTGTTTGATGTTTGTTGAGGTGTAGATATTCGTTACCACATCAGGAGTAAGTCCCTTGTACTCATTCTGTCATTGGATACTTTTTTACATCCACTTGAGAGGGGAGTTTAACAGCTCTGAAACACAGTACCCCAGTGCATGGGAAGATGGTGATGTTATGGTTATTTCACTGGATTAGTAATCCAGAATCTCAGGTTAATGTAATGAGGACATGGATTCAAGTCTCACCATGGCAGATGAATTCAGTAAAAAATCTGGAATAAAAGAGTCCAAATGGTAACTATGACTGTAAAAATGCACCTGGTTCATTCTTTTTCAGAGAACAAAATCTATTCTTGCGTTGTCAGGCCTACATGTGACTCCACATACATAGCTAAGTACCAGAGAGTCGTGGAAACATACAGCACGGAGACAGACCCTTCGATCCAACTCTTCCATGCCGACCAGATGTCATAAATTACTCTAGTTGCATTTGCCAGCCTTTGGCACATATCCCTCTAAACCCTTCCTATTCATATACCCATCGAGGTGCCTTTTAAATGTTGTAATTGTACTAGCCTCCACCACTTCCTCTGGCAGCTCATTCCATACATGTACCACCCTCTGTGTGAAAATGTTGCCCCTTAGTTCCTTTTTATATCTTTCGCCTCTCACCCTAAACCTATGCCCTCTATTTCTGGACTCCCCACCCCAGGGAAAAGACCTTGTCTATTTATCCTATCCATACCCCTCATGATTTTATAAACCTCTATAATGTCACTCCTCAGCCTCCGGGGCTACAGGGAACGCAGCCACAATCTATTCACCCCCTACCGATAGCTTCAACCCTGGCAACACCCTTGAAAATCTTTTCTGAACCCTTTCAAGTTTCACAACATCCTTCCTATCGGAGAAAGGTCAGAATTGCACACAGTATTCCAAAATTGGCCTAACCAATGTCCTGTACAACCACAACATGACCTCCCAACTCCTGTACTCAATGCTGTGACCAAGGCGAGCATGCTAATTGCCTTCTTCACTATCTTATCTACCAGAGACTCCACTTTCAAGAAACTATCACTCCAAGGTCTCTTTGTTCAGCATCAGTATTTACTGTGAAAAAGGATATGAAAGTTATAGACTGTAGGGAAATAGATGGTGACCTCTTGCAAAATGTCCAGATTACAGAGGAGGAAGTGCTGGATGTCTTGAAATGGATAAAGGTGGATAAGTCCCCAGGACCTGATCAGGTGTACCCGAGAACTCTGTGGGAAGCTAGAGAAATGATTGCTGGGCCTCTTGCGGAGATATTTGTATCATCGATAGTCACAGGTGAGGTGCCGGAAGACTGGAGGTTGGCTAACATGGTGCCCCTGTTTAAGAAGGGTGGTAAAGGCAAGCAAGGGAACTATAGACCGGTGAGCCTGACCTCGGTGGTGGGCAAGTTGTTGGAGGGAATCCTGAGGGACAGGATGTACATTTATTTGGAAAGGGAAGGACTGATTCGGGATAGTCAGCATGGCTTTGTGCATGGGAAATCATGTCTCATAAACTTGATTGAGTTTCTTTGAAGAAGTAACAAAGAAGATTGGAGAGGGTAGAGCAGTAGATGTGATCTATATGGACCAGTTGAAAATGTGGTGCTGGAAAAACACAGCAGGCCAGGCAGCATCCGAGGAGCAGGAGAATCGATGTTTTGGGCATAAGCCCTTCTTCTCTACGGACTTCAGTAAGGCGTTCGACAAGGTTCCCAATGGGAGACTGATTAGCAAGGTTAGATCTCATGGAATACAGAGAGAACTAGCCATTTGGATACAGAACTGGCTCAAAGGTAGAAGACAGAGGGTGGTGGTGGAGGGTTGTTTTTCAGACTGGAGGCCTGTGACCAGTGGAGTGCAACAAGGGTCGGTGCTGGGCCCTCTACCTTTTGTCATTTACATAAATGATTTGGATGTGAGCATAAGAGGTACAGTTAGTAAGTTTGCAGATGACACCAAAATTGGAGGTGTAGTGGACAGCGAAGAGGGTTACCTCAGACTATAACAGGATCTGGACCAGATGTGCCAATGGGCTGAGAAGTGGCAGATGGAGTTTAATTCAGATAAATGCGAGGTGCTTCATTTTTGGGAAAGCAAATCTTAGCAGGACTTATACACTTAATGGTAAGGTCCTAGGGAGTGTTGCTGAAAGAGACACCTTGGAGTGCAGGTTCATTGCTCCTTGAAAGTGGAGTCGCAGGTAGATAGGATAGTGAAGAAGGCATTTGGTATGCTTTCTTTTGTTGGTCAGAGTATTGAGTACAGGAGTTGGGAGGTCATGTTGCGGCTGTACAGGACATTGGGAGAGGCTGAACAGGCTGGGGCTGTTTTCCCTGGAGCGTTGGAGGCTGAAGGGTGACCTTATAGAGGTTTACAAAATTATGAGGGGCATGAATAGGATAAATAGGCAAAGTCTTTTCCCAGGGGTCAGGGAGTCCAGAACTAGAGGGCATAGGTTTAGGGTGAGAGGGGAAAGATATAAAAGAGACATAAGGGGCAACTTTTTCACGCAGAGGGTGGTATGTGTATGGAATGAGCTGCCAGAGGATGTGGTGGAGGCTGGTACAATTCCAACATTTAAGAGGCATTTGGACGGGTATATGAATAGGAAGGGTTTGGCAGGGATATGGGCCGGGTGCTGGCAAGAGGGACTAGATTGGGTTGGGATATCTGGTCGGCATGGACGGGTTGGACTGAAGGGTCTGTTTCCATGCTGTACATCTCTATGATTCTATGACACTCTCCAGGACCTTACCGTTATGTGCATAAGTCCTGCCTGATTTGCCTTTCCAAAATGCTGCACCTCACATTTATATAAATTAATCTCCACCTGCCACTCCTTGGCCCATTAGCCGATCTGATCAAGATCTTCTTGTATCCTGAGGTAACCTTCTTCGCTGTCCACTACAGCGGTTGCCTCTCAACTGCCCTCTGATCAGTTAAGAATGGGCAGTAGATTCTGATCTAGTCAGTGATGCCCATGATCTGGGAACAAAAACAAAACTTCACTAGGGTGACTGCCTTGATTACTTGCAACCTTGAAGTAAGAAGACTCTTATTGTTCCATGGCTGGGCTCAAAAGTTTCCAAAGTCTAGTGACACATGAGACAGGTAAAGCTTATTGATTTACTTCGTATTGCCTGTCACTTGGGGCTATAGCTTGTGGGTGGCAGAAAGCATGGCTGACCAGGGGACTCTTGCACTGCCATCAGGCATATTGGAGGGGATTACTGGTTGACGACCAGCCTGTTTGGCTGCATCATGATGGCTCCAACAACACTCCAGAAGCTTGTCACAATTCAGAACAAAGTAACCCGCTTGATTGGCACCACATCCACAAACATTCAATCCCTCCAGCACTGATATTCAGCAGCAGCAGTGTGTACTATCTGCAAGATGCACTGCATAAATGTAGGCAGTACCTTCCAAACCCATGACCCCTTCCATCGAGATGGGCAGGTCCTTGGAAACACCACCACTTGCAAGTTCCCCTCCAAGTCACTCACCATCCTGACTTGGAAATATATCGCCGTTCCTTCGTAGTCATGAAGGTCAAAATCCTGGAATTCCCTCCCTATCGGCATTGTGGGTCAACCCACAGCAAGTGGACTGCAGCAATTCAAGAAGGCAGCTCACCACCACCTTCTCAAGGGCAAATAGAGATGGGCTATCAACGCTGGCCAGCCAGCAATACCCAAGTCCCACAAATGAATAAAAGAAACCTTCCTTGTCTGCTAGTCTCGGGGTAGGATAAGAATGCAGAGAGTGTCAGGGGCTCGGATGCTACTCTGGTGCCACAGGACCACCACGGCCTTAGTTAAGAAATTATTTCTTTTTATTTTACGATTTGGAGCTGAAATACACTAGGTTTGGTGTAATGGAATTGTCCCTATCACTGAGCAAGGAGGCCTGGTTTCAATCCCCACCTGTTCTAGAGGTGTGTGTAATGATATCATGGGACGGATTGAGTAGAAAGTTTGACCTGAAATATAAGTGTGAATGATTACAGAGCTCCAGCAGGGGCTGGAGGTGCCAACAGGGTTTTATGCTGCAGGCTGGAGTTGAAAATAAAAACTAGAAAGAATTGCGTATTGGTAAAGCACTCAGAGTGACCTAACCTGCTTTACAATCAATTCAGTGCTTTTCAATTGAAAGTTTCTGTTGTCATGTAGGAAACATGGCAGACAATTTGCACTCAGAAATAGCGATGTGTTAATGACCAGAGAATTTGTTTTCCTGATGTGGTGATGTGGATTGAGTGATACATTTGACCAGAAACTGTGCATATCATCATTGCATCTACGTCTCAACCAGAAGACAATGCCACCAGCAGTGCTGAGTAGTGTGTTGGAGTGTGAGGCTGGGTATTTGTGCTCGAATTCCTGGAGTGCATCTTGAAGCCACAACTTCCTGATTCGAACATGACTCGGTTGGCAAGAATCTTGACTGGTGTTTTGATCAGAGAGCATCTAAGTGCAATTCCCTGGAGTGGGGGCTGTTTACTGATCCTCCACCAACAGATTTGAGGGTGGGGCTGGCATATAAAATACAATGCATGACTTGTCCACTGCCGACCTGCCTGTTCCAGAACATTGCCTGTTTTATAGGGAGTAAAAAAAGGCTTTTGGACGTATCCTTTGGTCTGTCAAAGCACTTGAGTGTGTCAACCAATTCCCTCATTACACCAGCAGCATGGCAGGCCCCAGCCTTGTCGATAGCACAGTAGATTTTACTGGGTAGGCTGGGGTTGAGTAGTGCAACAAGATCTGGGCAATATCCAGGCTTGGGCTGACAAGTGGGAACTAACATTTGTGCCACATAAATGCCAGGCTATGACCATCACCAATAAGAGACAATCTAACTACTACCCCTTGATATTCAATGATGTTACCATCAGCAAATGCCCCACTGTCAACATCCTTGGGATTATCATTGATCAGAAACTCAACTGGATTCACCACATAAACACAGTAGCTACAAGAACAGGTCAGAGGCTAGAAATATTGTGATGAGTTACTCACCTCCCGACTCCCCAGAGCTGTTCACCATCTACAAGGCACAAGTCAGGTGTGTGATGGAATACTTCCCACTTACCTGGATGGGTGCAGTTCCAGCAATACTCAAGAAGCTAGACACCATCCAGGACAAAGCTGCCTGGTTCATTGACTCTACATCCACAAGCATCCAATACCTCCACCACTGACACAGAGTAGCAGCAGTGTGTACTATTTACAAGATGCATTGCAGAAATTCACCAAAGACCCTTAGACTGTATCTTCCAAGCCCACAACCATTACCAAGGACAAGGGCAGCAGATACATGGGAACAGCGCCACCTGCAACTATGACTAGGTCAGAATCCTAGAATTTCCTCCCTGACAGTACTGCGGATATACTTGAAACTCAACACCACTTTCTCAAGGGCATGTAGTGATGGACAGTAAATACTGGCTCAGTCAGTGATACCCACATCCTCTGAATGAATGTTTTAAAATCCCAGTGCTTGAAATATGTGAGGTTGCAGGAAAATGAGTATTAAGGCAGTGGAAGTGTTTATGACATCTTTGAAAGACGGCAAAGAACGTTAGAGTAAATGTCTCCATTTCCTGATTCAGAACAGAGTTCCAATGATTGATTGACTGTGTCGTTGTGATTTGAGTAATTGAATATGCTGTGTTGGTGATACCATGTGCAGAATTATATTTTTTTATAAATATACTTTGAGCTATTGGGATATCTGGTCAGCATGGACGGGTTGGACCAAA
Organism: Chiloscyllium plagiosum; assembly: GCF_004010195.1. NCBI lineage: Eukaryota > Metazoa > Chordata > Chondrichthyes > Orectolobiformes > Hemiscylliidae > Chiloscyllium > Chiloscyllium plagiosum. The sequence goes on along the minus strand of NC_057737.1, from coordinate 27,652,869 downwards.
GGGTCTGTTTCCACACAGTACATCTCTATGACTCTAAGTGGCAAATTTGACCATTTGATTGTTTATACCATTTTCTTTACAGCCAAACATTGAATAATTTGTCAAGGTGTTGTGGCAAAATCCTGTTTATATATGTTGTTTTCATTTAGGGCTAGCAGGAAGGGCCTCTTTGATTGTAGTAATTGGGTGACATTGCTGTGGCGAGTTGGCAGTTGGCATGTCTGCACTATAGCACAGGCTTGGCTGATTATGTTAATACATTAAGATAACGTTCACTTCGAGAAAAAGAAGAATCAGTTTGTCAGTTCAGGGTGACAGTGTGAACAGTTGGATTTTTAATCCAAAATCTATTTCCGTTGTTTCTTTTGATGAGGAATTTTGGGAGAATTGTGTTGCTGACTTGCCATGACTGGCTTATTAATTCAGATTTTTTAAGGAAACTTTGTCAGGCAGTCTCCAAAACTGCATGCAACATTGATGAGTCCTATTCATCTGTCTGCACAAATCAGCTTCACGTCTAAGTAACTCAGCATTCCTTTTTTAAATTTTGCTCAATTTGGACATGAGGCTCTGGATTCATGGTTTACCAACACTGACAGTTGTCTGTGCTTTGCATCATGTGTCATGAGTATTCTTTGCTCATAGGAATGTGCAAGCCCTTTGACCGTGCTCTTCCATTCAATAAGATCATGACTGATCAGATTGTACCTTGAAATCCTCATTCCTGTCTAACCCTGATAACTTTTCAACTCCATGATTAACAAGAACTCTCAACCACTGCCTTTAAAATTGTATTAAATATAAGCACTCTGCTTCCCCCACCTTGCAGCGAGTGTTCCAAAGACTCTCAATCCTATGAGGTTTAAAAAAAAGGGCCTAATCTCTCTTAAGTGGGTGAATCCTGGTTTTTAAATGGTTCAATTCTTCCATAAGAGGAAACATCCTCTCCACATCTACCCTGTTAAGACCCTTCCGGATTTTATAAGCTTCAGTCTAGTTGCCACCTACCCTTCTAATCTCCAGCGGATACAGGCCCAGTCTGTCCAACCTGTGCTCATGAAACAACCCGCTCGATCCAGGTACAGTTCTTGGAAACTCCCTTGCATTCACATCCTTGCATATATATGGTGACCAATACTGTGCACAGTACTCCAGGTACAATCTGAACAATGTAGTTGAAACACAACCTCCTTCCTTTTATATTGATTTTTCCTCATGATAAATGCTAACATTCTATTAGCTTTCCTCATTACCGCTGTACCTGGATACTAACTCTTTGTGTGCTTCATGCACAAGGACACCCAGATCCTCTGCTTCACAGAGTTCTGTAATCTCTCACCATTTATACGCTGTTAGCCCAGTAACTGAAACATATGCCTACACAATGAGCTACTAGCTCTTCTCATCGCTGTGGCTTTTTTCAGTGGTAGAGTGTTGTCATAACCATATCTTAATTACATTTGTATTTCATTGGATTTTTTTTCTCCATAATATAGTAGATTAGCAAGAGAAACAAACATGAGTGGTGTTTGAGTTAGTCTAGAAAAGATCACTGGACCTGAAGCGTTAACTCTGCTTTCTCTCCACAGATGCTGTCAGACCTGCTGGGTTTCTTTAGCAATTTCTGTTTCCGATGCGTATGTGAAATTTTAATTGCTGTCATGACAAAATGTCCAGGTTTTCTGTGACTGCACCTTAAAGCATTAAAGTAAATAACTATGTGTATATTAATGAATGCTAGGGGTTTACAATTTTATAAAGTCGTGTAGATTTTGCTCCTGTGATTCTTGGATATTAACTTCATAGCCTTCTGTGTCAATACTTCAGACAGCAGACTTATGCAGTCATCACTTTTGTCTGGGTTAAGCAGGGTAGCATTGGTATGAAGGAAACAAGAATGGAAAATAATTAACTGCTTCTCGACCCTTTTATTGCAGTAATAATCTTTAAGCTATATTGCTTTAAAGTTTGCCAGTTTGTTTAAGAAGCTGTTTTCAACAACAATGTTTTTTAATGCTTTGTTTCCATCGTCATTATTCCCCACTCAAGGTTATTTAAGTTTGCAAAGATTACACCATCTTGGTCATGCATACATCCTATATTTTAAACGATTTAAAAAAAAATCTTTAGAGGTGCCCAACAAGTTAATTGACACATTTACATTGTCCACCATCACGGAGAGGTTCAAATCAAACCGGTAATTACTTTTCTCTCCACAGAGCCTGCCAAACCTGTTAAATATTTCCAACATTTTCTGTTTTAATTTCAAAAATTTTGATACAGATTTGTTATTGTCTGTGCAAGGGGCTGATTAGCTCATTTATCAGGTAGCTGGTTTGCAACGTTACAGAGTAATGCCAACAGTGGCTTCAATTCCCGCACTGGCTGATATTGCTACGAAGATCCCTCTTCTCAGTGTCTCCCCTTTCTTGAGGCGTGGTGACCCTCAGATTAAACTCACCACCAGTCGTCTCTTTCTCTTTCTCTCTCTCACTCTCTCTCTATCTCTGATGAGAGAGCAGTCCCAATGGTGACTTTACGTTTTTATTGCCAGTTTGAATTTTGAGGGTCTTGTGAGGACTGCGTTGGGCTACACTTAATATTGTTCCTACGTTGGGGGAAAAGATTAGAATATTAAGATCTCTGCACTACCTGCAAGTTAACAGGAAAATGAATTTAAACTTTGTGTGTGGTTCCTCAGGCACTATGGTATGTATCTGCATGACCTAGTAATGCAAAGGTCTTTAAAAGCTCAGTGCTGAGTCAGTCACAACATTGTTTATGGTGGTTGCACTTTGGAAATGCTCTTTTTAACTTCAGCTGTTGATTTAAAACTGACCTCAGAAAACGTTTGAGAACTTCTCTCCCCTTACTAATCCCCTCCAGCTGCAACGCGAATGAGAGCTGATTCCTTAATTCCGGTTGGATCTGGACTTTCATGGAATGTTCGTCCAAGTTTCAAGGTTCCGGGATTGTAGCTTTTTGTTTGATGCTTCCTGAGATTAGAAATGTCAGGCAATGAAATGAAAGGAAGAATTTGCATTTAGAGAGCACCTTTATATGTTTTCAGGACATCCCAAACACTTCACAAACAATGAAGTATTTTTGGAGCCTGATCACAGTTAACAGAACAGTGCAGCACAGAAACAGGCCTTTCAGTCCACCATTTCTGTACTGGCCCATGATTACTGTTGTAATCTAATGAAACATGGCCGCCGATTCATGCACAGCAACATCCCACAAACAGTGGCAAGTACCCGTTCAATTTCCTTTTGAAACTATCGATTGTTTCCACTTGCATCCACCTCGTGTAAAGCTGGTTCTGGATTGATGCTATTTGCTGCATTAAAGCATTCTTCCTCCCATCTCTTATGCAAATTGTTGAATCTGTGTTTCCCCTAGTCCTTGTACTATTAGCTTAATGAAAACAGTCTTTCCTCAGCTACCTGGCATAGAGATATTCAGCACAAAAATAGACCCTTCTGTCCAATTTGAACATGCCGACCAGAAATCTGAAATTAATCTAGTCCCTTGTGCCAGCGTTTTGCCCATATCCCTCTGAACTCTTCCTATTCATATACCTATCCAGGTGTCTTTTAAATTTTATAATTGTACCAGCCTCCACCACTGCCTCTGGCAGCCAAAACAATGTAACAGCTTATAAAACAGCAATTACTGCTCCAAGAAATTGACGAAATTCAGCTCTAACACTGAAAAACTTCAAAAAAGGAACAGCTCTTAGAGCTCCAGTTTTCTCCTATCTTCCATCTTGGATCCCCCAGAATCCTACACGATTGTGCACACTTCTATTAAATCTCCATTTGATCTCCTTTGTGCGAGGAAAATAAATCCAGCTTCTCCAACTGAACCTTGTTCAATAAAACCTCAATTACCACCTCGATTGTTGGAAAAGTGAGGGCTTGGACCCACCTTTTGAATAGGTCAGGATGGCTACCACCTGAACCATGGCTGGTGTAGATTAGTTTCTTGTGCTGTCATGCCAAGAGAACTTGAAATTTGACCCGGAGCTGCATTGCTCTGTGCCAAATAACTAGGCAACTCCATTCAACACAGCCTCCTGACAAAGTTTTTTTTTAAAATGTAGCAATGCCAAATAATAGTTTCACCAAACTGGCGTGGTTTGTGATAAGCTGTACGCTTGAAGAATGACCCAGCTGTGAGGGCAAGGCATTGCATGAGCTTTCTAAATAAAACAATATATACATGTACACACTCAACACAAACATAAATACAGAGGTGTTTCAGGGGAAACTTGCAGACATGAAATTGTTGCACACTTTATAAAATGCTTACATTCAAAATGATGCCTGTTGTAAATTTTAAACACACAAACTCTAGATGCAGTTTTTTTTGAGAATGCAAAAACAAATGGTTGTTGAACTTCTAACAGCCACCCCATAAAGATGTTGCCCCCACCCACCAGGACCGTTTCTCAACGGTGGTTACTGTCTCAGTTCCCCGGCTTTTCACAGAGTGCCTCTGTTTTTCGGTTTGAGCCAGTTAGTGAGTGTGTTGGTAGGAGAGCGGGGCTTAATCAATGCTGGCAAGTGCTCACCCAGGCTCCCAAACCACGATTGCCAGGGTAAAACCCTGACTGTTGAAATGGCTGTAACAATCAAGCCATCACCCCATGTCCTGGTTTCACTCATTGAGTCTTTTGTTTGTCAAAATCTGCTGAGCTAACTCCCATACAGGGGACAGCAAGTTCAGAGAGAGCTTTATCATTTGAATAAGCTCCGTTGCAATAACTATGATCTGTGATGACTGCATTTTTAATTTGGAATGGAGCTTAAATTTTTTTCAAACCACACCAAAAAGATGCTTTGTGCGATCGCTACATGAAGGTTCTTTGTGACAGTAAGTAAAAGTTGAGCCTTTCAGTCCAGAAACTGGCTCGCAGAATCTCAACCACTCCTTCGCAGTACTGAGGGAGAGCTGCACTAAGGGAGGTGCCACCTTTCAGATGAAACATAGATCTAAACGTCCAGCACTTAGAACGATTTGAATCAAGATTAGAGTGGTGCTGGAAATGCACAGCAGGACAGGCAGCATCTGAGGAGCAGGAAAATCGACGATTCGGGCAGAAGCCCTTCATCACTTTCGCCGAGTTGATTTTAACCTTAGTGCGAATCCATTCCTGATGAAGGGCTCCTGCCCAAAACGTTGATTTTCCTGCTCCTTTGATGCTGCCTGACCTGCTGTGCATTTCCAGCACCACTCTACTCTTGACTCTAATCTCCAGCCTCTGCAGTCCTCACTTTAACCATGAAGACCAATTAAGGTCCTTTGTCAGAAGTCCGAGGTGATGTGGAATGTCTTCTTTCAGAGGGTAGTGAATCTGGAATTCTTTACCACAAAGAGCTGCGGATGCTGGGTCATTAAGTATGTCTCAGCCTTGAACAGATTTTTAATCAGTAAGGAAATTGAGAGTTATGGGGAAGATGCAGGAAAGTGGGGTTGAGGGTTATATCAGATCAGCCATGATCTCATTGAATGGCTGAGCAGACTCAATGGGCTGAATGGTCCATGTCTGCTCCTTTGTTTCGTGGCCTTAGGCTGATTGGAATTCTCCAATCACTTCCTCGGCTTTGAGTGACATTGGGGAATAGGCAGGCCGTCTGCTTCTCAGTGTTAGATGATGGAGCCAGGTGTCCAGACATGTTTGGAGGCCCCTCCACCTCACCACCAGCAGCATCCCTATTTACTTGGTCACAGTTGTGGGCCGCTGAGTGGGGGAATTCTGTTTTAGTTTAAAATTTCTCAAAAATGTAGGGCTCCTCCATGCGGAGGTGTGTCTTCTCTCTCTCCTTGCTGGTCTTCAATGGTGCAGGGGATTCTGTTGGTTCCCCAGCATTAAGAGTCCACCCAATCTCCTTTAATTGCAACGCGAGCCTGCCCTCTGTTCATAAATTACCCAACTCAGAGAAAATCTTGATTTTTAACAATCTCTGCCACCCCCACACGCCACCCCCCCCCACACACACACGCACACACTGGGTCCTGATGTTATTGGTTACAAAGCGTGTCTGGAAAACTCTTGTTCCCTTTCAGGTGAATTTGACAAATCCCTTGACACTACATTGAAGAAAACTAAGTGAGTTCTGTTCATCTCTGGCCAATATTTATCCCTCAATTCACTGGAACAGATTATCAGGCCATTAGTAGTTTGCTGTTTGTGGGGTCTAGCCCTGTATAAATTAGCTGTTGTGTTTCTTACATTATAACACTTCTAAGGTACTTAGAGTTGTAGACACGTACAGCATGGAAACAGACCCTGCAGTCCAACTCGTCCATGCCGACCAGATATCCTAAATTAACCTAGTCACATTTGCCAGCATTTGGTCCATATCCCTTGCGATTCACGTATTCATCAGGATGGCTTTTAAATGTTGTAATTATATCAACCTCCACAACCTCCTCTGACAGTTCATTCCATACACTCACCACCCTCCATGTGTAAAAGTTACCCATTGGGTCCCTTTTTAAATCCTTCCCCTCTCAACCTAAGCCAGTGTCTTCTAGTTTTGGACTCCCCTACCTTCTGGAAAAGACCTTGACTATTCACCCTATCCATGCCCCTGATGATTTTATAAACTTATGACGCCCTAAGGAAAGTATCCCCAGCCTATTCAGCCTCTCCCTATAGCTCAAATCCTTCAACCCCAGCAAGTTTTGTAAGTTTTTTCTGAATCCTTTCAAGTTCCACAACATCTTTGCGATAGCAAAGAGACCAGAATTGACTGCAACATTCCAAAAACACCCCCCCACAAACCCAACCTCCACTCCCGGCACCTTCCCCTGCAACCGCAAGAAGTGCAAAACTTCCGCCCACACCTCTCCCCTCACCTCCCTCCAAGGCCCCAAGGGATCCTTCCATATCCACCACAAATTCACCTGCACCTCCACACACATCATTTACTGTATCCGCTGCACCCGATGTGGCCTCCTCTACATTGAGGAGACAGGCCGCCTACTTGTGGAACGTTTCAGGGAACACCTCTGGTACACCCGCACCGACCAACCCAAATGCCCCGTGGCTGAACACTTTAACTCCCCCTCCCACTCCCCAATGACATGCAGGTCCTTGGCCTCCTCCATCGCCAGACCCTGGCCACGCGACGCCTGGAGGAAAAGTGCCTCATCTTCCGCCTAGGAACCCTCCAACCACACGGGATGAATGTAGATTTCTCCAGCTTCCTCATTTCCCCTCCCCTCACCTTATCTCAGTCCCAACCCCAGGATTCAGCACCACCCTCTTGACCTGCAATCTTTTTCCCGACCTCTCTGCCCCCACTCCCTCTCCTCACCCTCACCTCCTTCCACCTATCGTATTCCCAGCGCCCCTCCCCCAAATTCCCTCCTCCTACCTTTTATCTCAGCCCGCTTGTCACATCAGCCTCATTCCTGAAGAAGGCCTTATACCCGAAACCTCGATTTTCCAGCTCATCGGATGCTGCCTGGCCTGCTGTGTTTTTCCAGCACCACATTTTTCAACTCTGGTACTCCAGCATCTGCATTCCTCACTTTCTCCTAACAATGCAACTAAACAATCACAGTTATAGTAAGTTACTAATTTCCTGACAGCCTCGGTATAGGAAACAGTGGTGTAGGGCAAGGAGGGACATATGTCCAGCAATAGTTCAGAAAGGCAAATACCATTTCTTCAACAGTGTAAATATGGAAAAAAACCAAAAATAAATTGCTTGAAAACACTTTTCTCAAAGGGGAACCCAACATCTAAGGAAAGGAAGCAGAGTTCAGCACTTCATGTCAAGATCCATTGTCAGGGTAATCAGTACCTGAAACATAAATGTCTCTTTGCTGTTAACCAATGCTGACAAATCAAATGTTATGCCCTGCCGGTGTTCTGTGTTTTTCTTTCAGATTTGCATTAGCTGCAATCATGTTCTTTTGCTACGATTGTTCCAATGGTAAAGTGCTTGACGTTGAGGGTTCAGGTAACCAGAGTTTGGACATGACATTGTTACAAGTGATGGTAATTCTGTGGGTATATACTGACTATTCAGATACTGACTTGTAGAGCTATTAAAACATTAAAACTACACATTAAAACAAAACAGTTTTCACCGTAATGTGTGGGTTTGAAATTTTGAAGGGACCTAAATTAGTCGGATTGTATGTATTCAATAAGTAGTGCTTGCACAGTGTGACATCACTCAAGCTTTGTTACTGTATTAGCACAGTGAGTAATGCTATGGACTGATTGCTGTCCTGCTTTCCACTGAATGCATAGTAAAATCATATTTAGGCATTTTATGCATGCTGGTTGCTGTAGTTTCTGATTAGCTATCAGTGCCATTATGGTATACTCTGAGAGCTCGCTGAATGGAAGAGGTGCAGAGGAGATTCACCAGGATATTGGAGCATCTTTGCAATAAAGAAAACTGGACAAACTCAGGTTCCTTCCTTTAGAAGGTTGAGGGGGGACCTGATAGAGGTGTATCTGATTAGGAGCAGTGTGGATAAGTTAATTAGAAAGCAGCTGTTCCCCTTAATTGAAGGGTCACTAACACCAGGGTATGATTTTCACATGAAAAGCAGGAAGTTTAAAGCAGAGTTGAGGAAAATGTTTTACACCCAGCAGGTGGCAGGGGTCTGGAATGTACTGCCTGGGAGGATGGTTGATCCGGGTAACCTTACAGCTTTAAAAGTACTTGGATGAGCTCTTAAAGTGCCATAATAGTGTAAATTCAGTATATTTTTGGCAGTTCAGACTCAACGGACTCTGATACATTATCTCTTGTAACATATTCCACAAAGGCTGGGTTCGTGTGTTGAGACTGAGGCCTTGAAAGTTTGAACAACACTATATACATTGCTATGAGATCTCAGACCTACATACAGTCTGGGTTTTGTGCTTACTGACTACATAGAGCAAAGATCCAGTAACTGCAAACAAGCTATTACTATAACGACTGCTACCACTTCTGAAGGTGAGATGGATCCCTTTACTCTGAAATGCCACATGTCATGATGTTATTGAACTGCCTTTCTCGTCTGCGACCAATGTAATAATACGTCATGGGTGTCTTTGGCAAGGCGAGCATTCATCGCCCCACTCTGACTAACATTGAGGAGCTGCTATAAAATCACTGCTGTTATTAAGCTATCAGTAATCTCACATGATGAGTTATTGGTCAGTACTTGTAACAGTCAGTGTTCAACCACAGAATTACCATCACTTGTAACATCCTAGCCCTGGTTACCAATGTTGTCAACATTCAAGTCTTTATATTTAGAGCAACAATCATGGCTTAAAAGTCCTGTGTAATGTAAATGAGAAATCAAAACAGAAGACGGACAGGATGTTTCAGGTACTGACTAATGTGACAAATGTACTTCACATGAAGTGTTAAACTTTCTTTTCTCTCTTCAGATGTTGATATTCTCCTTCGAAGCACTTCATTTTCAGAATTACTTAGTGTGTCTTTTACACCATTGAAGTGATGGTTTTAGGCCTTTTGATCCATGTAGGAGGGTGTTCCACAATTTTAATTCAGTGACAGTGAAGGAATGATGATAAAGTTCCGATTTTTATTAGTAATTAGTCCCTATTGTTCGGTACAGGTTATAACAGAACTTGGTTAATTCTGTGTTATCGTGAGTAAGTGTAAACATCACTGCAGGGTTATATTCCAGATTTCCTATTGTGGCAATATCCAAAATCCCCATAATCACTCTGCATCATTTGAACACAGATATTTTAGATTTGTAAAGAATAACACATTTCAGGATATTTTTCCTTTCGAGATGTCCCAATCCCTCTTTATTTTTCTCCATTGTTTCTGCAAAGTGCCTGCTCTTGATAGGTTGCTGCTCTAGATCTCCTGGTCCCATTTCTGATATCCTATCCTGGAAGCCAATTCCTATACATATATTCCTGTCCATACCTCCTACCCAGGCATAAACCTCCCCCAGCCATGTTCACAGCACAGTGACTGGAGAAAGGGAACACTCTGAAGTTAATTGTAAAGCATGCATTGTTGCTCAGGTTGTGGTCACATAACTCAGAGGTGAGAGGACCAGGACTTTATAAAACTTGCTGGCTGAGGTCTCGGGGAGTTGGTAAGCTGTTTTCTTGAAATGAGGGGTAAGAATGTGCCAGTGTAATTGATAAACACTTATTAAATGGTTTGAGCCCTTCCATGAGTTTGAACTGGAGTCCTACATGTAGTCACTTGTTTGTTGAGAGTGTCTTTCCTTCTGCTTTCTGATTGAGATATCATTGTATTCAAATGAGTTGAAAGGTGAATATTTTCAAATACATTTTTGAAATTTAATAAAAAAGACCCATTAAAACCTGCTTTTGACTAAACACAACACACTGAGATCAGTGACCCTCGGAAGTTCAACAAAGAATTAGATATAGCTTCTTATAAGATCATTCATCAAAACATTTCCCATTTTCACTGATGGTTTGATCACAGTTTAATGAGAATACCACTTGCAGATAATAAGATTTGTAGCTTCAAGATTCAAATGTCTTCTTTTGTATATTGACTATTTTATTGTTCAGTTTGGTTCCTTTGATTAAGAGCTGAAAATGTGTTGCTGGAAAAGCGCAGCAGGTCAGGCAGCATCCAAGGAGCAGGAGAATCGATGTTTTGGGCATGAGCCCTTCTTCAGGAATAATGAGAGTGTGCCAAGCAGGCTAAGATAAAAGGTAGGGAGGAGGGACTTGGGGGAGGGGAAATGTGATAGGTGGAAGGAGGTTAAAGTGAGGGTGATAGGACAGAGTGGCGGTGGGGGTGGGGGCGGAGAGGTCAGGAAGGAGGTTGCAGGTTAGGAAGGTGGTGCTGAGTTCGAGGGTTGGGACTGAGACAAG
>NC_057737.1:27632221-27641940 GCF_004010195.1 Chiloscyllium plagiosum | reverse complement strand
AGGATCCCTTGGGGCCTTGGAGGAAAGTGAGGGGAGAGGTGTGGGTGCAAGTTTTGCATTTCTTGCGGTTGCAGGGGAAGGTGCCGGGAGTGGAGGTTGGGTTGGTGGGGGGTGTGGACCTGACAAGGGAGTCACGGAGGGAGTGGTCTTTTTGAAACACTGATAGGGGAGGGGAGGGAAATATATCCCTGGTGGTGGGGTCCGTTTGGAGGTGGCGGAAATGACAACTGTTAGTCTGCAACAAATTTAGCCATTGGCTTTTAAAATACAGGATTTTCTAGTATTTAATCTGTCCCCACTTAATTCATTACAAACAATTTGCTGTACAGAATGTGCTTTTAAAAGGGAGCATGTAGACATGTAGATTACTACATTATAGTGTGGAGCAGAAGTACTCACACCAGATGTTAGGTGACAGATCTTTGTGTAGCTTATATGGCTGTCCACTATTGCAACTGCCAGCCCTTTGAGGATACTGATTGGTATTGTTCCATGGCTTTGTGCAGTACCTGCTCAGATATTTATTGTTTGTGTATGACTTATGACCATGAAAGGGAGCAAGTTAACAGACTGTGAGCTGTGTGACATTGGAATCATCCCCTTGCACTCAAGTGCCAGCACCCAGCAGGAGTTATTGTTATTAACGATGGAGCAGAATCTCTGACAGATTTATCCTCTCGTAATCTGGAGACCAGGCACAGAAATGGATTGTGAAAATCTTACTGCTAATTCGGCTGAGATTAGCTGAAAGCATGAGCATGGGATCAAATCTGAGACCTCCCTAATCTCCAGTATTAATGTTACTGTTAATTGGGATTTTCCATAGTCTTAAAGCTAGGGAAAACCTTCGTATGGAGTTGACTTTGGGATTCTAAGCACACACTTTTTTTTTCACAACATTAAAAACACATTCCATGCAGCTTTTTATATTTATATGGCTCCAATCAACCTTCTTTTGAAACACTGAAAATGAAAAGATAAGTTGCACGCTGAAATTTAAATGGCATTTTTCTGTGAAATTTAAATGCCATTTTTCTGGTTAATACTCGATGAGTATTACTGATATTACAACTATGAGCTATTTATAACAACCTAGGAATATGGCTCCCTGGTATAAATAATAACACATGGATAATATTGAACCTAATTCTTTAGTACATTTTGTGAAGCCTGTTCTGCTGTGATGTGGAGGACTGGTCTGTGTTGAATGATTGGCTGACTGCCTCAGGTTAAATTTGGGGTGTTTGGAATTATGTGATCATGTTGCTTGCGCATTTGATGAATGAAGCAAGATTTTGCATAGTCCAGTGACTACTTATAAGCTAGTCAATTTCTTTTCATTCTAAGGAAGCACAAGTAATTCCAACATTAACATGTTCCTAATGAAGTGATGAAGAAAGTAGTATGTAATTTGTATGCATGAGAGCTGGAAAGCAGTTAATTTCAAACTTATGAACCATGTGCTGAATTAGCTGATTGCATGATACAACAATTATACAAGTACTGAGTGTAATAAAAACAAAATACTGCGGTACTGACAACGTGAAATAAAACAGGGAATGTTTGATGTCCTTGGCAGGTTAGGCAGTGTCTGTGGAGAGAGAAACAGTTAATGTTTCAAGTGGAATATGACTTCTTCAGAACCTCATCATATCTGGGTTACAGAAAAGATGATTCAGCAAGGTTCATCTTCCACTGACAGTAAATCTCCATATGCGGATATTTAATTGAGGAACACTGTAGAGCTTGACGGCAGATCTTTGATATATCCTCTCCAGTTACACATACAAATTATGGCGACTAGAATGAGACATCAGTGGGGTTCTGAATGTTGTTCTGATCTATTTGATATTTTTACCAGACACATCTGTCTCCAGACAGGAAACTGGCTTGATAGATCATACTTGGATTTGGTTTTGGTTTGAACAAAATTGTCTCTGAAACATAAGCACACAATGCTGTGGATTTTATTTTAACAATTAAATGGAAACTTAGTACAAAAGAAATGAAGATAGAATAGACAAGACCAACCACTAATACAGGTCAAATGTCTTTTATCTGGAAACTTTGGGACCAAGTGCTTTTCGGATTCAGATGATTTTGGTTTTCATACACAGCCTATTCATCCAATGGCTTAGTCTTGATTTCAAACAATTTTTATCACCTTCACTGCTGAAGGCATTGACTCCTGCTGGTATGTAGTCTGGGTGGCATTGATAACTTTCCCATGCTCTATAACGCTGTAATTTTATCTCCCTGTTTCCTCCTTTTAAAAATTGTCCCAGACGTTGAATCTTTAATCTTTTTGAGACTGCCTTTTGGATGAGGGCACGTTTGAAAATACTTTCGATTCTTAGTTCTCTTCAGTCTTTGTACATGTCGAGGATACCTGATCTATAGTACAATTTCAGAGATTTCTGAACACACAGTGTCAGTATAATCCCATTATTCCTAACACACACTTTATTTTTCATAAATTAAAAAGAAATGAAACAGTTTTTGTGTAGTAGCCAAACCCCGGTAGAGTATCTAAAACACCACTCATACATTGTTCACATTAGAGACCCTGCTTCTAAAGCCTTGTTAGTTTAAGTTATTTGTGGCTTCAGCTTTTCAACTGGAACTGCAGACACCTTCTTTGTGGAGCTATCATGTACCTGAGCATTAATGTACTCAGCTTTAAGTAATCTCTTCATGGTATCATCCCAACATTTCTGTTCTGGAATTAACAGTAACTCTAATGAGTTTTGAGAAGATTTGTAGCTCAGGTTGAGGTTCTGGATGTAGGTTTGCTCGCTGAGTTGGAAAGTTCATTTTCAGACATTTTGTCACCATACTAGGTAACATCCTCATTGAGCCTCTGGATGAAGCTACTGAAGGTGTTACCTAGTGGTGACGAAACGTCTGAAAACGAACCTTCCAGCTGAGCGAGCAAATCTACATCCATAACAGTAACACTAGGGCCTCACTAACACATCCACAGTTCTTTGTTTTATTTTTTGTGAGATCCAGGAGCCTTCCTGAGAGAATTAAATGACAAGATTCCACTCTAGTTAGCTTTGTATATTTTCGCCTCCTTAGGGGCACTGATCTATTAAGCCATCCTATTCCAGGAAGGTTGGAGGGCTGGCCATCTTGCTGATTAAATGCCTATGAAGTCTTCTTGGGCTGTAAAGTGACAGGCCTTCCCATGCTGTCAGAAGCTGAACCCACTGTGGGCTGCCAACAAACTGAAAACCAGCTGCTGTTCGATGTTTAGTGATGTCACTGGGGCGATGGTAACTGGTATAAGAATGAAGTGAAGCTTTTTTTACAGTTTTGGGACCAGACCAGTAAATTTAGGCTACAATCTTGCAATGGATCAATAAAGTTTAATTTAACATGAACAAAGTGTGAGATCCAGAGACAAAACAGAAATTTGTGGAGAAACGCAACAGTTCTGGCAGCTTCCAAGGAGACAAAGCGAGTTAACGGTTCGAGTCCAGTGACCCTCCGCAGATGCTGCCAGACTTGCTGAGTTTCTCCAGCATTTTCTTTTATTTTAGTTCTGATCTTCAGCACCCGCAGTTCTTTCATTTATTTTTGTGAGATCCAGGAAACTTGCTGAGAGAGTGAAGCAACAAGATTCCACAGTTTTGAACAAACAATATCATAATGTATGATACAACCTACAGTGCAAAATGCAACTTCTTTCTAATCCCCACAGATAAGGTAAATATGGTAAAAGATAGTGATCAAAGAGCCCACATTGCACATCCAACAGCAAATGCATTCACGAAGATCCCACACGTTTCTGAGCAATTCCTCCCACATGCAGTTTGGGTTACTAAATTCATTAAACTTCACAAAAGATCACAATTTTTCACTTTTGCTGATCAGATCTGGAAATTCCCTCTCATGCAGCACTGAACCTTGGACTGACTCACTAATTGCTCCCGTTCTGGTCAAAGACTCTCCTTCCCTTGGTTTACTCCCTCAGACTCCAGAAACTGTACTCCCTCACGAGCTTCACTGAGTCAGTACTCCCCCTTCATTTTTCTGAGCTGTAATCTTGCTTGGTGTCATCCAGTAAACGCTGCTTGTGGGATTTTCAACTCTGCTCTGTCTTACTGAACTATTAATGGCACATGGCTTCTTCTGAGCTCCCACAGTTTCCAGAGGTTAGCTGAGGCCAAATTTGTAAGTTGCATAAAAACAGTTCAGTTCAGCAGTGCAGTTTACAAAACAACTCCCAAACAAGGAGCCTCTGCTTCTCCAACTGGATCTTGTCCAACTACCTGTCATCTTTGGTCTTCTCTTCATTGACCTCCAAACTCCTGAGTGACGTCTTGAAAATTCCGCATTAAGCTCCTCCTCTGTTGCTGGGCAGAATTGAATGCGATTAACATCTTGTAACAATTCAATGTAGCATTTTTTTGGGACTGAAGGTTACATTCTCTCCGGATGCTAAAAATTGATTTCATTGTACTTTGCTTGCCCTGGACCAAAAGACCCGTGGTAGAAAGGAGAGTGGAGAGTGTAGAGAAGGAAACACTGGTGGGGGGAAGAGAGAGAGAGAGAGAGAGAGAAAGAGACAGACACAGGGGGACTTAACAAAGATGTAGTAATCAAGATAAAAGTGACATAGAAATTAATATTCAAAAGTGGTGGAAGAACTGTAATTGGTGCTTATCTGTGGGGGAGAATTTGAGATTTGGCTGAACATGGAGAAATTGAAGCACATTGGGTGTTCTTGACTTTGTGGGCTACTTGCTGGTGCTGTTTTCATTCCTGCACTTCTAAATATTTATTCTGTTCTGCTATGTGACACACCATTCGAAATTTACAGAAATATGTCTGTATCTGAGAGGCTAAATGTGAAATCATCAGGATTTTCAATACATTCCTCAAAAGAGTTAAGTGAATCGAAATTGAAAATCCTCAGTCATTTTCTGTTTACGTTCTTTGAATCTCACCTGCGGTGAATACAGTTTTGTTCAGATTCCGTACTTTCCTGTGTGCTGCATCCCTCAACTTGCACACCCCTTTATGAAGTGTGCACAATGTCTGTCTATTATTTTCGCAAACTACCAAGTAACAACAAGTCAAAAGCGTGAATGGGTATGAAACCACATACATCTAGAAAATCTTCCATTTTTTTTCTGAAAGTACGAGCTATGCAAGCTGAAATATTTTCGAAGTGAGCTCTGTAAAAGGGAACATTGTTAGTAAATAGACAGGTATTCTTATCTTCACTCAATGGGAATGAATTTGGTATCTAGCTGTCCGGTTGCTGAAGGTACACAAGTGATCATTCTGAAATGTTAACTGCTGAAGGAATCTTTGAAAAATAACTACCAGCTTCTAATTTTGGCTTAGGCTTCAGTCGTTTTTGATTCTTCCCATTTCATTTCATAAGTAGCTGTGTGATCCTGGACTTGTTTCAGTGAAACGGAAAAATCCTGAAAATATTCTACACGTGCACAAAAGATGTGTCAGCATCTACAAAGGTCACCACATCTGTTCTTTGCGACCCATCATCAGAATTGGGAAAAGGATCTCCATTTGAAATGTGGGCGCACACCCTAAGTCAGCAAGCCACAAAGTGGGATGACCTGCCTTTACTAACATCTAGTCTTCCAGGCACATCTTCCCTCCAACAGTCCCCTCTCATCTTTGCCTGGCTCTCAGGTGGGCATCAAAATTGCATCCCTGTTTTCCCTCTGCCTCGCTTTTTAAATAGTGCCATTAGTTTAGTGACCCTCTAATCTGTAGGAATTGTTCCAGAGTTTAAAAAACTTTGGATGATGACCATCAATGTATCCATTATTTCTAAGTGCACTTCCTTAAGTACCTTGGAATGTAGATGATCAGGTCCTGGGGATTTATCAGACTTCAGTCCTATCAATTTCTCTACTAATACTTTTTTTTTATATAGTTTTCACTAATCTTTTTCTCTTTTCGTGCCTATAGAAACTTTTACAGTCAATTACTCTCATAGTCTATTTTCCCCTCCTTAATGTCTTGGACCTCATTTGCTGACTTTGAAATGGTTTCCAATCCTCAGGTCTTTTGTTCCTTTCTGGCCAATTTATATGCTTTTTTTTGCATCTCATAAAACCATAGAGATGTACAGCATGGAAACAGACCCTTCGGTCCAACCCATCCATGCCGACCAGATATCCCAACCCAACCTAGTCCTGCCTGCCAGCACCTGGCCCATATCCCTCCAAACCCTTCCTATTCATATACCCGTCCAGATGCCTTTTAAATGTTGCAATCATGCTAGCCTCCACCACCTCCTCTGGCAGCTCATTCCATACACGTACCACCCTCTGTGTGAAAAAGTTGCCCCGTAGGTCTCATTTATATCTTTCCCCTCTCACTTTAAACCTATGCCCTCTAGTTCTGGATTCCCCGACCCCAGAGAAAAATACTTTGTCTATTTATCCTATCTATGCCCCTCATGATTTTATAAACCTCTGTAAGGTCACCCCTCAGCTCCAGGGAAAACAGCCCCAGCCTGTTCAGCCTCTCCCTATAGCTCAAATCCTCCAA
The DNA here is from genome assembly GCF_004010195.1 of Chiloscyllium plagiosum. NCBI lineage: Eukaryota > Metazoa > Chordata > Chondrichthyes > Orectolobiformes > Hemiscylliidae > Chiloscyllium > Chiloscyllium plagiosum. Next base: position 27,635,403 of record NC_057737.1, on the reverse strand, counting down.
CCCTGGCAACATCCTTGTAAACCTTTTCTGAACCCTTTCAAGTTTCACAACATCTTTCTGATAGGAAGGAGACCAGAATTGCACGCAATATTCCAACAGTGGCCTAACCAATGTCCTGTACAGCCATAACATGACCTCCCAACTCCTGTACTCAATACTCTGACCAAGAAAGCAGACCAAATGCCTTCTTCACTATCCTGTCTACCTGCAACTCCATTTTCAAGGAGCTATGAACCTGCACTCCAAGGTCTCTTTGTTCAGCAACACTCCCTAGGACCTTACCATTAAGTGTATAAGTCCTGCTAAGATTTGCTTTCCCAAAATGCAGCACCTCACATTTATCTAGATTAAACTCCATCTGCCATTTCTCAGCCCATTGGCCCATCTGATCAAGATCATGTTATAATCTGAGGTAACCTTCTTTGCGTCCACTACACCTCCAATTTTGGTGTCATCTGCAAACTTACTAACTATACCTCTTATGCTCACATCCAAATCATTTATATAAATGATGAAAAGTAGTGGACCCAGCGCCGATCTTTTTGGCACTCCACTGGTCACAGGCTCAAGTCTGAATCACAACCCTTAACCACCACCTTCTGGCACCTTTGCACCAGTTTTCTATCCAAATGGCGGGTTCTCCCTGTACTCCATGAGACCTTGCTAACCAGTCTCTCATGGGGAACCTTGTCGAACGCCTTACTGAAGTCCATATGGATCACATCAACTGCTCTGCCCACATCAATCCTCTTTATTACTTCAAAAAACTCAATCAAGTTTGTGAGACATGATTTCCCACGCACAAAGCCATGTTGACTATCCCTAATCAGTCCTTGCCTTTCCAAATACATGTACATCCTGTCCCTCAGGATTCCCTCCAACAACTTGCCCACCACTGACGTCAGGCTCACTGGTCTATAGTTCCTTGGCTTGTCCTTACCACCTTTCCTGAACAGTGGCACCACGTTAGCCAACCTCCAGTCTTCCAGCACCTCACCTGTGACTATCGATGATCCAAATATCTCAGTAAGAGGCTCAGCAATTATTTCCCTAACTTCCCACAGAGTTCTTGGGTATACCTGATCAGGTCCTGGGGATTTATCCACTTTTATGCGTTTCAAGACATCCAGCACTTTCTCTTCTGTAATATGGCATCTAATACTATCTCTAATTTCCCTTGTGAGACATGGACTGGTCATTATTCCCTTTGCACTCTTGCACCAGAAAAGGAATAAACAATTTTTGGAGTAAAACCATTCATTCTTTGATTGTTTGCCATTACCTATACACTGTCACTCCTTTCAGTAACGTCTTCCAATCCATCAAAGCCAACTCATGCCTCATATCATTGTCGGTTCCCTCATTAACATTCAGGTCCTGAGTCTCAGAATCAACTGCCTCATCCTTCACCTTAATAAACAATTCTATCATGTTGTGGTTGCCCATCCCCAAGGGATCTCTCACAGCTACATGTATTGCTTTCTCATTGCTTAGCACCCAATCTAAGAAAAAGGATGTTCTTGAAGGAATGTATGAAATAATACTTCCAAGTTTGGAAGTATGCAGGAAATTTGAAAAACACAGAAAGGCAAAAATGCTACAAAGGCATATTAAGCATGAATTAAAAATGTGAGGTTTCTAGAAAGATTAATCACAAGTAAGAAACATTGTGATTTTCAGTCTGCAGGACTGATTTGGCAGAAGAGGATAACCAAGTTATTTGTAGATCACTGTAGCACTGTAGCTGTCGTGAGATTATTTGTAGATATAAAAGGTGCAAGTGTCAGAATGTTGCGATGTTGTGTTCCATAATACTGTAAATACTGATGTTTTGAAAAAAAGCTTTTGCCCAGTGAGTCAGATAAATTCTCTATGGAGCTGAGACAGCAGAGTCTGTAATTTATTGGCTTCATTCCCAGTTCTGTCCTGAGTTAGCTAATCTCTGCTGGGGAGGTAGTTATGAAACTGGCAGCAGTGTGCCTGATTAAAGGAGAGGAAAATCAGTTAAATTTTCTGGATTCTCGTGATTTCCCATCATAATTCGGGCGGAGGGCCCAAGAAATGTCATAACTGATTCATTAGGAGCGCCTCTAGCCACCACTCTTTGTGGGGAATCTGCTTGTAACCTCATGGATGGTCTATGAAAATAGGGTCAGGGTCAGGGTCAGGGTTGACGCCTTTCACGTGCAGTACATGAGAATGACCATTTGGATAAGCTACTGTAGCAATATAGGTGTCTGTGAATGTGGTCCTCATCAAGAGCTAGTATTTTGTGCATGAATGGAGAAAAATATGGAAGAAACCATATGGAAGCCGCCTCAGGCGACTGACTATGTGGAGTTTGCACGTTCTCCCCGTGTCTGCGTGGGTTTCCTCTGGGTGCTCCGGTTTCCTCCCACAGTCCAAAGACGTGCAGGTCAGGTGAATTGGCCATGCTAAATTGCCCGTAGTGTTAGGTAAAGGGGTAAATGTAGGGGTATGGGTGGGATGCGCTTCGGTGGGTCAGTGTGGACTTGTTGGGCCGAAGGGCCTGTTTCCACACTGTAATGTAATCTAAAAAAAAACCTATTTTGAGGGGCCTGTGTGATGCATGTTTTGATTGCACATCTATTACAGATTAGAACATAGAACATAGAACATAGAAGAATACAGCGCAGTACAGGCCCTTTGGCCCTCGATGTTGCGCCGATCCAAGACCACCTAACCTATACTAACCCACTATCCTCCATATACCTATCCAATGCCCGCTTAAATGCCCATAAAGAGGGAGAGTCCACCACTGCTACTGGCAGGGCATTCCATGAACTTACGACTCGCTGAGTGAAGAACCTACCCCAACTTCAGTCCTATATCTACCCCCCCCACCTTAATTTATAGCTATGCCCTCTTGTAATACCCGACTCCATACGCGGGAAAAGGTTCACACTGTCAACCCTATCTAACCCCCTAATCATCTTGTACACCTCAATCAAGTCACCCCTAAACCTTCTTTTCTCTAATGAAAACAGCCCCAAGTGTCTCAGTCTTTCCTCATACGATCTTCCTTCCATACCAGGCAACATCCTGGTAAACCTCCTCTGCAACCGTTCCAGTGCCTCCACATCCTTCCTATAGTATGGCAACCAAAACTGCACACAATATTCCAGATGCGGCCGCACCAAAGTCTTATACAACTGCATCAT